>NC_050586.1:2255000-2330000 GCF_013368585.1 Megalops cyprinoides
CATAGTATTTATTACATTTTTTAAGCTATGACATTTTGTGCAACCCCAACCTCCATTGATCTTATTAATATTTCCTAATCAGCTGTGGTGCTTTGATTAGTGTGTTGATTTGATTTCATTTTTAAACTATTTAATTTCTGCACAGCTCATAAAGGTGATGGAATAACTGCTGATTAAAAGGAGAGCAATGGCAGGCTGGTGTGATGTTGGCTAACCGGGGCCATGTGCTGTTACTCTTGGTCATTCTGCATGAGCCATTAGCAGTGTCACTCTGACTGTGGGAATCTGCTCCCTGCGGCAGAACCAAGTGCGAAAGCCACCAAATCAAGGCGCAAGGGCCTCGTTTGTTAATTGGATTAGTGTCAAATCCATACGCAGGTCTGACACATCATGATCATCCAAAGAGAGATCAGCTGGAGCTGCTCCTTCAGCCTTCACAGGTTCCTCACATTGTCACCCCCCCACCCCCTCATCCCTCCATCTCTCACCCCCTCCATCTTTCCCGATTCGCCTTGGTCCCTCCCTCCATCTCTCCTTATTCCCACTTCCACCATCTCTCTTTCCCTCTAATCTCTCCTACTTTCTCTCTTCCTCTCTGTCTCTCTCTTCTTCTATCTCACTTCCTCTTTCCCTCTATCCATCCACTTCCCCTCTCTTTCCCTCCACCTCTCTCTATTCTCTTATTTCCCCCATCTCTCTTCCTCAACTCTATCCAGCTTTCTCTCCTACTCTCTAAATCTCTCTCTTCCTCCATCTCTCTTCCTTTTTCCCCTCTCTCCTTCCCCTCTCCATCCACCTTTCTCTCTCCCTCCCTCCCTTTCCCTCCCTCTCTGTGCAGAAAAATCTCAAGGTCTCCACCGCCTTCCTGTGTATGGCCAATGACAATCAGTAAACCTGGTTACCTTGGTTACAGCAGGACAGCACTACAGGCCATGAGGTTGTGGCTTGGGTTTTTTGGATGCTGTGACTGACAGGCCTGTCCTTTCCTCTGCTGTCACTCCTTGAGAAAAGCCACAGCGGGTGAAGAAGTAAAGACTGAATGAACTCCACCGCGCTCTCCGACAGGACGGCTCTGTCCTCGCTGTGGGGGTGCTTCCCCTTGAGTCACTGCCCATCTGTGTAAATGGATCACAGTCCAGTGAGGGCGATGTGGAAAGTCTGAACTTGTAACTGGCTTTACAGGTTCCTCACCAATCAGCAATGGGGTGATGTCATCACGCTGTGGCACAGCTCTCTAGCCCCTGCCCCGCCCCTAGCTCCGCCCCAAAACAGCAAAAATATGAGGCATGTATTCCATCCTGAACAAGGCTGTAAGTTGTCTGTGAAGCAAAGAGATTAAACCACGTGCTGTATGGATACATAATTGATTGGAATAACACAGTGGATGAACCCTGCCTCCCCCCACTGCAGTAAACTACGACCTCAGGTAACCTTGGAAGAGACTAAACTGACCTCAGGTAACCTTGGAAGAGACTAAACTGACCTCAGGTAACCCTGGAGCAGATCTGTTCCCTGCATGTGTAATGGCTCGTCCCCGTGTTGCCATGCCTGCGCTGGCCAACCATGACGAACACAGGAAGTGTCTGGTGGTCCACCGCCAGTGCGGCACGTGGGGGTGGGGGGGGGGGCAGGAGTGGCATGGATGAAGAGGTGCATTCTGGGAAGGATCTGTCTGGACTCCAGATGTGCAGCGGAAATGAAGCTAACTCCCAAGGCACAGGAAGTGGCACCCGCATGGCGTGTCCGCGAGTAGCAGCCTCTGCGAAAGGCGGGCCGCCCACGCACGCAATCACCGCGTGGAAGATTCGCCTTCGCACACAAACTGGAGTGCCTCTGCCCAACAATTACTGCACCCCACTTGGGGGTCACCATGGCGACAGCCTCAGGTAGCTCGTCTCCCTCGAGGCTGCAGAAGAGGGGGGCTACCTGCCAATTACTGCTTTTATTTTCCCCTGCAAGCAGGCGCTGTGTTAGTCATGCATCCTGCAGACCAAACCGCTGCACGCTCTCCTCCCCGGGATCGGGGCTCCGAGACGCACGATGCTCAGCACACGGACCCATCCTGACCACACGCACGTTTCTGCCAACCACCCACCACACCTTCTCCCCATACCTTCTCCCCATACCCTCTCCCCATACCCTCTCTCCATACCCTCTCTCCATACCTTCTCCCCATACCCTCTCCCCATACCCTCTCCCCATACCCTCTCCCCATACCCTCTCCCCAAACCTTTGCCCCATACCCTCTCTCCATACCCTCTCCCCATACCCTCTCTCCACACCTTCTCCCCATACCCTCTCCCCACACCTTCTCCTCATACCTTCTCCCCATACCCTCTCCCCATACCCTCTCCCCATACCCTCTCTCCATACCCTCTCTCCATACCCTCTCCCCATACCCTCTCCCCATACCTTTCTCTTTCAGCCTTCGCTAGGGTGGAAGCTGAAATTCTCTGCTCTCAAAAAGAGAGTAAATACACCTGGGGGTTCTACAGCAGCCGTCAGACAGCACGGATTCAGGAGAATACACATCAGTGCTGAGAGACTGCTGTTGCTGCTGTTCCCTGAAACTGTTATTTGTAAGCCAAATGATGCAGACCTCTGCTGCATACCTCTGGCTATGTGATACCCTGCAGAGACTGTTTGACAGGTAAAGAGATTGCAATCCTCCAAAGCACTCTTTTTTTGGATCGTACTCTTTCTCTTTCTTTGGCTCCCATTCTTCCATTCTCTCTCTCTCTCTCTCTCCCTCTCTCTCTCTCCCCCTCTCTCTCTCTCCCTCTCCCTCTCTCTCATTTCACATTTTGGCAGATGTTTCTCTAAGATTCTTTGCCCTGTGATACACTGAAATTTTGTGTCCCCAAAATGCTTTCCACGCACCTCAAATACAAGACACTAAAAAGACACAACACCAGCTATGGATCTGCTCAGCACAAACTGCATGGGCAATTGCATTTCCAAGACTGACCTGAGATGGATTTCTCACAAACAAACAACATGCACACATAATAATAATATAATAAATACATGCCATTTGTGTCTCAAAATCCACATACTTTATATTATAATATAGACACATTTTCATTTTTCTTTCAGACGCATAATTGTAATCGAACTTCATGGCACAGTACTAAAGTTGCACTGTGAATATACTGTACCATCTCCTCTTCATCTTAAACTGTGTCTTAGTGTTTTGCTGCTTTACACTGGAAGAGACGGCTTTATTTAAATGGACACAGGTTGTCTCTGAGGATAAACCCTCTCCTGTTTAGCCTTCCATCTCAGAGGCTCCGCCCGCCACAGTGCTGACAGGGGCACCCGGTGGTGCAGTTCCAGCTCCGCAGACGCGGGTTTCAGCCCAGGCCGAGTCTGTGTTTGACAACTGCGCTTGTTTGGGAGGGTTTGCAGGTCAGGGCTGGGGCAGCTGCCTGAGGCTGTGGAATAATGTTGGGGGGTGGGGGTTTGCTGGGAGCAGGGCCCCAGAACCTGGCTAGCTACACCTTTCTCTGTGGTCACCTGTGAAGGGTTTCTGCACGTTCAAATTCCTCTGTGACAAGGCAAGGATCTGTTAAAGAGGCCGAATTAAAACAGAGAACAAAAGGCTTCAGTGTCCAACGCAGCGTGACACATAATCCTGGAGAACTTGTCAACCCCGCACAATGCTGGATTCCTAATGCTGGTTACAACAGCAGTTTGAATTTTAACACTGCAGCTACACATTTTTCTGCACCAGTGTGGAAATAAACACAGAAAAAGGCTGAGGTTGGGGGGTGATGCAGGCACTCATTCATAAGAGCGGTCTCTGGCTTATGTGTCGAGGTCTCCCATTGATCAGTAATCCGTGCATCTCTCTGAATGCAGTCTGTAATGGATGTTGAGAGTGTTTTTATTTGTTTTTTTTTTGCTTTTCCTGGAAGATATCAGAGTGCACTGCTGCATTTCCACAATGAATTTATCAATATCCGCTGTAATCGCTGTGGAATGTGCTTTTAGCATGGCATGCAGGATAGAGAGAAAGCGACCGAAGTGTGCAATGGGCTTAAAGGTGGTCTGGCCTAAGGGTGTGAACCAGGCTCATTTGGGGTGCCAAGTCTGTTAAAAGTAGAACACATTGGCATATCAGACCAACATGGCGGAACAGGGTTTTTCATGTGTGTGTTAACTGTATTTGTCTCCATCTGGGACCAAACACAGTTGAGGTGCTACATCTTCTAAAAAGTGTGACCAGCCACACAATTGGCCTGTCTGTTTTGGTCACGTGACCAGCGAAAGTTCCGCAGTCCTGTTTGAACAGATGTTCGGTCAAAGTTCCCCGACAGCAGCTGGCAGCAATGACACAAGAGAGGAGCCTTTATTGATGCTTCAAATCCAATTTCACTCTCCTTACTGAGGGAATAAACACCCCCCCGTCATGTTTGCAGCTCAACACAGTGCAGTGAGTATACATCACTACCTCAGCATTTACAGTTCAAAGTTAAGGGCAAACGGGGCAGCACTGAGCCGCCATTTTAAAGAAGCTTCACCGACCCAGAGCAGCGATGTACCGCGGAGGTCAACATGACAGCCTTCACCTTCAACATCAGATTCAATCAACGTCCAAACAGCACGGACAGGAGGTGTGACTAATTAATAGAGGATTGATCTTGGTGGCTGAGAGCTGCACCTGTGTCCATGCCTCAGGGCCACACCAGGACACTTGTGACTTGTTGACAAAGGGGACCTGTTTTTTATTTTATGTCAAATGTGTCACTTAGCCCAGCTTGGTCTCCTCAGCTGTGGCTTTGAGGTTTGGTTATCAGCAGACTAAAGAACAAAGGGAGACCAACACCACAGGTTTCCGTTGAAGTCCTCCCAGCTTCTTTCCCCATTTCTACACAGCCATTAGCCGTTGCGAGGCAGAAATGGGTCTTATCTGGCTGGCCTTTCTTGATTTGTTTAATATAATTACTGAAGCAACCTGCCAGGAAAGAACTTAATTATGCCATTTAGAAAACAAAGAGTGGGCAAACAGAGTTCCACAGTAAAATGTGAGAACCAATGTGTGTCCGACGGACCGCACTGGGAGTTCTCAAACGGCCACACAACCTGTTCACTAGCGCAATGCACACAGTCCTTCTTTCACACCTTCAGTCTCCTGGACCTCTTCCTTACGCTAATATTGACACATAAATTTGAGCTTGGTGCAGCAATGTTCCTCTACTTTCATGTCACAACACACTTACCTCCAGCTGAACACATTCTTTCTCTCTCTGCTGTTCAGAACTGACACACGGAGCAGAATCGCATACAAACATCATGAGATATTGTCCATATATTCAGTTATGCTTGAAAGAAAAAGTCAAGTTTAACTAAATAAGTACTACATTTGGATCCATTTTTTTCTCTCTCTTGGCGAAAGAACTGGGAAAATAAGTTTATACAGTGACCAAAAGCCATTCCAACGAACCGAGCTATTCCGTCTGTGCACACTCAAACGAAATAGAAGTTATATGTTTCCCGAGGAATCCCAGTCGCACTTACTGGTCTTTGTAATTTCTCTTTATCTGGAGGGACCGGAGCAGACGGCGTTTAGGTGACTGAGCACAGCGCGACACCGTAGCGCCTGTCGGTTACTATTCTATTGGCGCCTTCGTGCCATTGATGATTCTTATTGTTTACTACACGAGCAGTGAAGAACAGGATTGATGCATATTTCGCTTTCCACGGTGCTACACTGTAAATATACAGAGCGAGCTATTCCATGGTCAAATACAAGTAACGACTTGCGCACATAAGTGCAGTATTCGTGCGTGGTAAATTAACTATTGGTGTCGACTTCAATATTTGACAGACATCTTCTCTGTTCGTCATAATTACCGTTCGGATTCTGTAAGCTCTGCAATGGAAATTCTATTCATAATGTGGGTAATTAAATTAAGTCTGTGAATGTACGCAAACAGTGCTGAAAAAAACAGGATTTTGGAGATGAAAAACATGCCTACCTCAAAAAGCTGTGGGATCTCTCGTTTCGACAGGTATTCTTTGGCATCGTTGGTGTTCATCTTGCTTGCACTGCCGTCGCTGATTGCGCTGAAGTGTTAAATTAATTAGTAACTTGTTTGAATGGCGGTGAGCGCGTGCGGTGTCCTCGCGTTTCAAACGCACGAGCTGCAGTCCATCTGCGCGCGGCGCCAGTCGCACATGCCGCTGTCCTCGCGGCTGTCACTCACCCGCCCGCGCCTTCCGATCAGCTGCGCTCGTTCGCTGCTGATCCCTTAAATTACTTAAGCTGTTATAAGGTTATTAAAGCACACAGCGCGTCTCACCGTCGGCGGCTTTGCGTGCGCAGCTTTGTCCAAAGTAAAGCTGCACTTTTAAAACGGCCCGGTTTTTAGGTAACGCCTCTAAACTCCCTTATCCGGTCCGTCTCTCTCCCCCCTCTCCGGTACCCCTCTGCGCACGCACATGTCAGGAAATTCGAGGTTAATTTCTTCAAATAAATACGCCCATGAGTATTGGACAAATTTGTCCTGGAAGTCTATATAGCAGATTTTGTTTTTTCTTAAAGTGAAAAATACGGAAAATAAGAGCTGAACTTATTTTCAACTAAATATTTTTGTGTTATCTTGTTAAATGTGCAAGGAAAATGTGTAATTATATATAGTTATGTTCAAAAGATTAAAAGGAATGAAAGCAATCTCAAATGCTTCAAGTGATGATTCAAGTGGGTCTTACCACCACTCAGAGCTTTGGAGTTAAAAGTTAAAGGCAGAAATCCAAACCCCTGTCTGAAATAGCATTTCCTTTGGATAGCTCTTGGAAACCTTAAGACAGAGGATTTTGCAGAAAAACGTCTTGTGAGACAATCTGTGTGTGTATTGTGCATGGTTCTCTACACTGTGGTATATTATCAGCTTAGCAGACACTGTTATCCACATTGACTTACATAGTTTACATATCATTCATTTTATACAGCGGGATGTTTGCGGAACAATTTTGGCTAAGAATATTGCCCAAGGGTACAATACCAGTACCCTACTGGTGAACTGTTCAGAATGTTTCAATGTTTAGAAATTGAGAGAAAAGGTCTGGCAACAAGGCATCTTCAAGGTGTGAGCATTTTGTTCATCCATCTAGCTTTTTGGTAAAGTTCACAAAAACACCATTGTCACCGGGAACAAACCTTGATGCATACTCTCAGCAAAGTGCATTCTGTGTGAATTCTCTGTGAGTTTAGGGTGGCCTGCATCTGCAGATGGTACAATGGTGGCAGTACAACAACAATAACTTGAATTCAGCAAAAATGTCTTAATACCCAAAAAATGGTCTTCTTGCATCTGAATTCTGGGCAGTGTGAGTGAAACATGCATGTCCAGGTTGTGGAGGTGTTCCGGAACACACGCAGCAGGTGAGACTCTGTGCAGGTTGCCCTACGCTGTGGCGAATGAGCGTGGCTCACAGCAGCAGTGAGCTACAGTGCCACCTACAGGCCACATGCTGCCCTGTGGCACACTGAAAGTGAGCCTCCAGATGTGTCATTAGTCCCTTTTTCACCTGTTTGCTGTTCACGTGGTCCCCTATTGGTGAAGCTTCCAGGACCATCTCCTGGTCCCAGAAGATAACTGAAGGAGAGGGACTTCCCTATGTGGGCAAGTCAGACATGCAAATTTAGCAAGCAACAATGGAAAGAACATCATGTACTGTCTGAGGCAGTGACAAAATGTGCGATTGACCAAAATCATTACGTTACCCTGAACTGCTTACCAGATGCTCTTATCTATATTGACTTGCATAGGTTACAATTATTACATGTATCCATTTACTGGATATTAACTAAATATTTTACTGAGACCATTGTGGGTTAAATACCTTTCCCAAGCACCCAGCAGCAGTGCCCCAGTGGGGAATTGAGCTGGCAGTCTCTGAATTATGATCCCTGTTCCTTTCCGGTATGCCACATCACTGCACCAATTTACTTCCATTAGCAGAGTGAGTGTGAGCAATGAGTACATACAAGCCTGACTTTGTAAACATGTTAAGTTTTGACTTATTTCACTGGCAACTCCAGGCATTCACTGTTTTTTTGGATGTTGAATTTAGCATTCAGCATCTCCTGCACTCTATGCAGGCACTGTGCAGTGGGTGGGGACCTGTGATTGGCTGAGATTAGGTAAAGTATTAGTACCAATCATGAATCGCCATTCAGGGAGAGGTCAGAGGGGAAGAAATAATATCTGAAGTGTAAACCTTAGCAGACAGTGAGGTCTCCCTCATTACAAAGACAAAGAAAAAGGAGAAGGTTTGAGTCAATGTTTTATTAAAATCAGCAGACTGGTCCTCCCGTCCAACAGACTGGATATAAATACAAAGCCTCATGTTTTGTACAGGTGGCAGTGACAGCTGAAGGTGTATTGGCTGATCCAGAATCAGGATCCTCACATCAAAGTCTTCACCTGCCTTCTACTAGCCTTAAATACTTACAAGCATGTTTATTCCGAAGCTGAACCAGAAGCCCTATGACAAGAGATAAGAGGTGGACATTTTTGCTAGTTTGGTCTCTAATGATCAGAATGAGGGTCAAAGCCTTGGGCTCACTCATTCCCAAGTTACATAAACTACAGTCAGGTACAGACCTACAGGTAAACACCTATGGAAACACCCTATGGAAACACCAGCAGGAGCAGACTCATGGAAGCATCCATGATATGCACCTGGGAATACTTTATTAGGATGCATAATAATTGTTTGCATTTTTCAGTTAATATCCTACCCATGTCTTTTTGCTTTTATGGAAGTTACAGTACAAGAGTTGAGTCTATGTAGGCTGTAAAGACGTTAACTATTGCTGTGCAGTTTTCAGACACACACATCCCCTTGGCCAGGACAGAGGACAGAGAGGGAAAATGCACAGAGCCTGGTGTTTGCAGAGGCGAAGCCATGACAGATGTCTGAATGGAGTGTAATCAACACCATTGTGTTACTGTATCAGTCACATTGGACCACAGAGAGAAAGGGAAGCCAAAAAGGGAATGACACACAGCAAGCCCTGCCTTTTCCTCATCAGCATAATATCTTTTTATGTGCTTAAAACATGAACAAGAATAAAGTTTGTTAGTTTGAAATGACAGTTTTCCACATGATAACTGGTATTAAACCAAAGTGAGGCACAGACTTGTCAGGTATTGCCTCCACTCCACTCCATCACCTTTCTATTCATGAGAGGCTGAATATTATTGGATGTGATCCTATGTGAGCTGTTTACTGATTGGTCCAAGAGAAAACCGCAACACAGCACTGGGGAGTGCTCATTGGTCTGAATGAGCCAATCGAAAGACAGCCTGTGCGTGTAATAGGGACAAGAGTGGCACAGAGCAGCAGAGAAACGTATCCAACATTGCAGATGCTCGCAGGCTGCGTGAACACTACAGGAGCCACATGGTGTGAGAAGGAACTCGTTAAAGCTCTGCGCGGCTGTGACATCATTCAGAGTTCCAGTGTTTCCACAACACGGACTCCATACAAACCCTGTTACTTTACCAGAATAAATGATTCTGCTGCTCTTCAGGACACTTCCCTTACTTAGAGCTTCAAATGTGCAGACCTTTAAAACATTTTCACAGTAACTCTTCCCTACATGGTTTGACTATTTAAATAAATTAATTCTCTATCTATGTCTGCAGCTAATCCCCCAAAGCAAAACTTTTATCTCTGCATCAAAAATTACAAGCATTTTCATGGGAGTGAAAAAATAATAAAACCAGCGACAGCCACTCCCAAGTGTATGAGCCTGGGCAGAGAGACGATAACGAGAAGATATTACTGCGCTTTCAGCAACGGACCACTTTTGTTTTCCGTGTCTCCATGATGCAAAAGAACCAAATCCCATATACCTTTTACAAGTGACAACACAGAGGAAATCTCCTGAAAGAGAAACAATATTGTAGCAGTTTTTTTGCCTAAAATAACACTGATGTACACTCTTTTTGCTGCCTACACCAATACTGTTACCCCACAAACATCAATTTAACCAACACATTTTGCCAACATATACTCCAGAAAAGCCAGCACAGAGGAATTCTGGGATTGCAATCTTATCTCTCCTGCTTTTCTAAGCTGTCAGGGCACATCAGTCTCTCCTCCCATAATTCCGCTGCATTCCTGCTGCTTCCCTTAGGCCTGCTGCTGGCTCGATGCTTAGTGTTTCAGCAGGCGTCTACATTCGGGTTACTCGGGACAGCACAGGAGGGAGTCCTGTATCCCCACGGAACAGAGACCGGGCCCACACTCAGAGCAGACTTTCTCTGGAGGGATTCACTTCCAAAAAAAATAAACATTCCAGTACATGCCACATGTGCTTGGTCCCTCCCTCACATGTACATAGACATTAGGAAAAAAGGATTAGATTCTGATGGGGGGAGTGAGGGTGCGAGCCAGATGAGCTGGGCTCTAGCTGGAGTCTCCAGAAGGGGGCGATGGCGGGTCGGAGTCAGACTCGTCCTGCTGGTCAGAAGGGAGGTGGACACGCTGTTCGTCCATCCGTTTGGCCTGGACCCTCTGGATCAGGCTGAAAAAGTCCTCATCCGGTACCGTGGGGGCCCGCGGACCCGAGTCCGGAGGGGAACACCGCTGGTCATCTATCCGAGAGGACTGCAGAGAGAGAGGGAGAGAGGGAGTGAGAGAGAGTGAGAGGGAGAGACGGAGAGTGAGAGAGAGAGAGAGGGAGTGAGAGAGAGTGAGAGGGAGAGATGGAGAGTGAGAGAGAGAGAGTGAGAGGGAGAGACGGAGAGTGAGAGAGAGAGAGTGAGAGGGAGAGACGGAGAGTGAGAGAGAGAGAGTGAGAAGGAGAGACGGAGAGTGAGAGAGAGAGAGGGAGTGAGAGAGAGTGAGAGGGAGTGAGAGAGTGAGAGGGAGTGAAAGAGAGAGGGAGAGAGAGTGAGAGGGAGAGACGGAGAGTGAGAGGGAGTGAGATGGAGTGAGAGAGAGTGAGAAGGAGTGAGAGGAAGTGAGAGAGAGTGAGAAAGAGTGAGAGAGAGAGAGAGAGAGAGAGAGAGAGGGAGAGGCGGAGAGTGAGAGAGAGAGGGAGAGTTGGAGAGTGAGAGAGCGAGAGGGCCAGGGAGAATGTGAGAGAGAGAGAGAGAGAGAGAGAGAGAGAGAGAGAGAGGCGGAGAGTGAGAGAGAGTGAGAGAGAGGGGGAGAGATGGAGAGTGAGAGAGAGTGAGAAAGAGAGAGAGAGGGAGAGAGAGGGAAAGAGAGAGTGGGAGTGAGAGAGAGAGAGACAGAGAGAGAGAGAGAGGGAGAGACAGAGAGAGAGAGAGGGAGAGACAGAGAGTGAGAGAGTGAGAGGGAGTGAGAGTGAGAGTGAGAGTGAGAGAGAGAGAGAGAGAGAGAGAGAGAGGGAGAGGGAGAGGCGGAGAGTGAGAGAGAGTGAGAGAGAGGGAGTGAAAGAGGGTTAGAAAGAGTGAGAGAGAGAGGGACAGGGAGAGAGAGACAGAGAGAGAGACAGAGAGAGAGAGAGAGAGAGGAAGAGAGAGAGGGAGAGAGGGAGAGACAGAGAGAGTGAGAGAGGGAGAGAGAGATTGAGAGATTGAGAGAGAGAGAGAGAGAGAGAGAGAGAGAGAGAGGGAGAGACAGAGAGAGTGAGAGAGAGTGAGAGGGAAAGAGGAAATGCGACAGACAGAAGGAGGGGGAGAGAGATCGAAAAAGAGGAGGTGGGGCAGAGACAGATATGAGCAAAAGAGGAATGAGGGGTTTCAACAACCCGGTCAAGTATGCGGTCTGGTATAGTGACCCGGTCACATCGGTCGCCAAGTGTTACCTGGCACTTGATGAGCATGTTGAAGAAGTCATCGCTGGGCTCCTGGGGGTCGCTGTCACCGCACAGGTGACCCAGGTTGTTCTGGGTGATCCGCAGGCCTGGCAGGTTACCCACGTTCGCCCTCTGGTCGTCCAGCCTCCGGCTCTGTGAGCTGGCGATCAGGTCGAAGAACTCCTCCGTCTGAGGCGAGGAGAGAGAGCCGGAGTCTGCAGGGGGCAGAACACACAGAGAGTGTGAGAGACCTGCTGAGGAAGAAGACTCACGCGAGCATTAGCACAGACGAGTGTGCCACAAACACAGCACACACAGACAAATAAACACAGACAGACAGACAGACAGAGAAAGACTGGCAGACGAACAGACAAACAAATCAACAGACAAACAGAAACAGTTGACACATAGACTGACAGACAAAGACTGGCAGACGAACAGACCAAAGGATCAACAGATAGATAGGAACAGCAAACAAATACATAGACAGACAGGCAGAAAGACAGACAGACAGACAGACATATAGACTAACACATCAAAAGACAGGGTGACAGATGAATGACCAGACAGATAGAGACAGATGTCAGTCAGGCATCAACAGACAGACAGAGGTGACTGACCCATGACGTCGGCCAATGGGGACACAGGGCCAGAGGCAGCCCCGCCCTCAGATCCGTCCTGCGGCTCGTCGAGATGGCAGCGCTGGTCGTCCATGCGGCTGCTCTGGAATTTACTGAGGAGGTCAAAGAAGCAGTCCTCATCGGAGGGGTCCCGGGCTAGCTTCTGCAACAGGGAGAGGCCA
Organism: Megalops cyprinoides; assembly: GCF_013368585.1. Taxonomy (NCBI): domain Eukaryota; kingdom Metazoa; phylum Chordata; class Actinopteri; order Elopiformes; family Megalopidae; genus Megalops; species Megalops cyprinoides. The sequence continues at coordinate 2,267,588 of NC_050586.1, forward strand.
CAGCCCGTTAAACCCCGCCCCCTTAGCCACACTCCACCCCTCAATCTCACCCTGCCTCTCACTCTCCCCTCCCTTGCTTTGATGTGGTTTGGGGGAAAAAATGTAATTTATATAACTTCTTAAAAACTAATAGAGGAAGCTAGTACTGAGATTTCCTTTATCAAGATTTAATTTTGAATCTATTAGCTGCACTGACATTTAGATGGTAATCAATTACTGTTTTCACTTCCAATAAAGACCATTGCTGAAATTGTAGGGCTACTTCATTGTTTGGAGAGGCACCATCAAGGCTGTGCTTTATAAGACGGTATCCCAACTTTAATTTCTAATGTTCATATTATGCATAACAGCATGCATGGAGAAGCACACACATTTATATTGACTAATTATCGATTGTTACTAGAGAAAGATACATAACATAACCCATTTTGAGCATTCTTCGGTTTTTCGGCTTTATTATGGAGGAGACAACAGTCCTACAAACCCAGTGCTCACCTTAACTGAAAAAACATCCTAAAGTAGGTCAGCTGACCCAGGAGTGAAAATATGGGCCGCCACAGTGGCCCTGAAGTCACTGTCATTGTGTGACATTGTAGAGCTCGAGGCTCGTGGGTCCCTGGTGACTTCATCTCCACAGTGTGCTCTTAGGGATCTAGGCCACACATTAATCACTGTGCCCATATCCCACAAAGAGGGAAACAGGGGACAGAGCAGGAAATGGCAACAGGGGGTGGGGGAGGGGCAGGGAGGGGTAGGGGAGGGGCCAGGACATATGGGGGAGGGGTGAAGCGGTGTGGGGGAGGGGCCGGGAGAGGAGGGGGAGGGGTGAAGCGGTGTGGGGGAGGGGTCGGGAGAGGAGGGGGAGGAGCATGGAATAGTAGGGGAGTGGCTAGGAGATATGGGGGGGGGGGGGTGAAGAGGTGTGGGGGAGGGGCCAGGAGATATGGGGGAGGGACAATGTCAGCTATGGGGTTGTAGCAGTGATGAAATGGCAGAGTGCCAGGGAAAAGTAGGGGAGGGGCTTATAGAGCTGGGGAGGGGCTATGAGAGGTCTGGGAGGGGCAAGAAAAAAAGCTGCAGGTATAGGTCTTCACACTGTGGAAATCTGAAGCTTATAAGGGTTTGCCTTTGATGCGAAAGCGTGAGTTAGCCAATCTGCTAAAAGCTGATCCCGGTCAGTTTACAAGCCTTTTTATAGGCTATATTTCAGTCACTCGGTGGTGATGCTGTAGAGATGTGCAGGTGAGAGTGGTAACCACTCCATCCCTATGGCCATCATCATGCAGGAAAGCCGGTGTTTCTTCCTCTACCTGAGGTCTGTGGGACCTGCAGCCTGTCCTTTCTTTCACGCTCACTGCCATACGCAGCCTCCATTTAAAACAATCCGCTTTCTGCATCTCTCTCCACTCATTAAGATGTGAGCCAAATAACAAACCACTGAGGCATGAAAAGACATCAGCTACCTGAGCCGCTGTGCCAGTCGTATCAGCTGCAAAAATCCACACACACATATACACACATAGAACCACACACAGAACCACACACACACTCACACACACACACACACACTCACACTCACACACACACACACACACACACACACACACACACACACACACACACACACACACACTCACACACACACACACACACACACACACACACACACACACACACATGTCCACACATAGAACCACACACAGAACCACACACACACACACACACACACACACACACACACACAGACACACACACACACACACACACACACACACACAAAACGAGACAATCCTCTCGAGCCCAGTGTTTCGGTGCTGTGTAATGAGCTGCCTGCCTTCATCAGCCTCTGTGGAGAAATAAGCCGCCTGGACGGCGCGTTTCTTAAACCGGCTCTGAGGGCACATAACACTGCTGCATCTGCAGTTCCACATCACACCTGCCTTCCCCCCGCCCCTCTCCCCGTGCATTATTCCGGGGAGATATAGCGTCCGCACAGGCACCTGCGGGCGTGACCGGGTGTCCTCCACATTCACCCTCCACGCCAGGACGACTGCCGCCATGATCCTAACCAGCCCGAACGGAAACGCACCCGCGCATCAGCCGGAGACGATCCTGAGAGAAATCAAATGCCTGGAGCTAATTTCATTTGTCCTTTGTGTCAGAGAGAGCTGTGTAACAAGGGCATGCAGCCCAGGGCTCCATATTGAACACCTCGATTGCTCAGAGCACAAGGGCAGCGCGTCATTATTACTTATTGATCCGTCTTTCTGAAAAGCATTGTTATTCCTGAGGCAGATTAATTACAGGACTGAAGTCTCGTCGTGACACAGAGGCCGACGCGTTCCCCCGTCCTCGTCACATGACCCTCATATGTACCTATGGTAACGTGTTACTATGGAAGTGGCTTGAGGGTGAAGTACCACGTGGGCCAACCAGCGCATTTCCACCAAACCTCTCAAAACCACATTCACAAGGCAAAACTGGAAAACAGTCGACCAGAAAACAGGACTTCAGTTTACCGCCAATAAATCTGACTGACAACAGTGCAGATGCATTAAAGCTTCCATCATCACTGAAACCGATGCGTAAGGGAAACGCAATGATTTGCAGGTGTAAGCATCATCAGCAACGCCTGCCTCGCTCTGACTCTAAAAGCTAACAGCAAAAAATAAACCCCTCTGGGAGCAGGGGACACGAGCACATACAGAAGAGCAAACCCCAGGGTCACGCTCGACCCTCCCACGAGGGACGGAGTTTCGTTGGGGATCGCGCTTTCTTGTCAGAGGGAATGATGTCAGAGGAGATGCGCACATCGCCTCCAGACGGCTGGGAGTAGACCTGCCCCCTGCTCTGAGGGAGAGTCCCCCAGCACTGAGGCAGGGCGCTGGGGCCAAGGACGGCCCCTCTAACCCCCCTTCTGTCCCCCCGCGGCCAGGCAGCAGCCAGGCCCGATCCACCGCCTCACATGGAGGGACAGGAAGTGTGAGGAATCACTGGCAGCCTGATAACGACCAATCAGCTGCCTGACACGCCTGCCCCCTGCCAGCCCAGTGACACACAGACAGGGTGACAGCCTGCTTCACCCAATCGCACGCTAATTAACACTCACCCTAGAGCGGCATTATGGGTAATCTGATATGTCATTTACTGGCAGCTTCTACACCCATACACCTTTTATTTTAACACAATCAGCGTGTTGACATCTCATCACTTCATGAGCTTATTAAAAAGCACTATAAGCATATGCATAAAAAGAAGTGGAAATGAGAATCATAAAACAAAATAAAACTGAACCTAATTTATTTACAAGCCAAAAATGATCAACTAAAACAGCCTTCACAGCCTTAATTTAATGTGACTTGTTGAATTCAGTCATCATTATTCCAGCAGTCTGAATGCATATCAAATTAATATTTTTCATGTAGTGATTCAGTATCAACATTCATATGAGTCTATGATTGGCCACGGCTTAGCGCTTATCCTAAGCTGCACGTTTAGAGACAGGTTTCTAAAGTTTGAACAACAGCAACACCAACAACTAGGCCAGAAGAAGTAAGTGGGTCAGAACCAGCACAATACACACATGCCTGCATCACACTGGCGCTCCAGAGTTCTGTTTAACTGCCCTTACATAAAAAACTGAACTACACACAATACAACCCACCACTCCATTTTAGGACATAACACAAACTAACTAAAATCACACATACCTGACAGTCAATGTGCAACAGATTAAAGAACAAGGAAAAAAGTATTCCTAAATTTCTCAATGAAATAAAATAACAAAGACCAAAAAATAAAGCTAACACTGAAATTCTCACATTTTTTTTCCTCAGTGAACACACAGATCTGACTGTTCTTTGTAAACAAAACAAAACAAAACAAAAAAACAAGAAAAAGACAAGTTTAAAGTGCACAAGTGTGCTGTAAATGAAGACAAAACAGGAGAACTAACCAGCAGTACTAACGAGCAGCACTAACGAGCAGGACTAACCAGCTCCCTGTCCGCGCCCCTCTCCCCCGGCCTGCCCCCCTTGCGGACAGACACCTTTTGCCCATCCCCCGCCCGGGTTCCCACGGTGAGAGACGCGGGGTTCGCCCGTCACAGCCCCTCTCTGAACCACGAGATGGAGGAGGGGGAGGGGGCTGGAGTGTTGAGCAGGGAGTGACAAGACAAGCAGCAAACCCCCCCACACGCTCCCTAAAAACAGCAACTCCTCGCGATGCTGTTTTCCCAGCATGCATCTCTCACCCTTCACAGGAAGGTGTCTCACTGCTCTCCAGCCAAAGTCCACTTTCTCCTCTTCCCATCAAAGAAGGAGCTGCTTCCCGTCCTCCACTCCCCTCTCTCTCACTCTCACTCTCACACCGTCCTGCTCCTGCTCCACTCTGTTTTGTTCCACAGTGAGCGAGAGAGAGAGAGAGAGAGAGAGCGAGAGAGAGAGCGAGAGAGAGAGAGCGAGAGAGAGAGAGAGAGAACAAGCAAACGAGAGAGAGAGGGAGAGAGAGAGAACAAGAGAGAGAGGGGAGAATGAAAGAGAGAGAGAGAGAGAGAGAGAGAGGGAGGGTGGATGGGGCAAAGTTGCTCCCCTTGGCTTACATCATGGTCGCTATAGAAACCAGACCACCAGTTCCAAACCTTTCTTCTCGTGCACACACACACACACACACACACACACACACACACACATTCCTGCGTTGCTGTGCCTCACTCCTGGACTCCCAGGGGATGGGTCAGCATGCTCTTTACATGTTTTCTGCAGGGATAATTACAGTCTCCTCTCTGCCTCCGGCCTCAGAGACCACAGGCCCTACAACCGGATTCTACACCTCTCCGGGACGAACGGCCAGAGGACCAACAGGAAAAAACATAGAGGGGCTCGGGGACGCGGGGGGCTGGTCCTGTATCCTGGATACCTCACGCACCAATCCTGACGGAGGGCTGGATGAGTCTGGGAAGCCCATAGCGACACATTTCTCTCCCCGTCTGGGACTGTGCAGGACCTGCTCCTCTACCAAGGAGACCCGGCAGGGACAGGTGGGTACTCAGCAGGACACAGGTGCTATACAAAGTCACAGCCTGGAGTGTGTCCCCTCCACCTAATCCTGTCCTTCACCCCCTGGAGTATCCCTGAGTATTCCTGCACCTGCTGCAGCCTCAAAGGCCAGCCTCCTCAATACAGCACAGATCCTGGCACATATTCAATCAATATGAAACACTGGCACAGGTCCTGTCTGACCCCAGCACCCCCTGTCCTTAACACACCGTGCCTCAGTAAGCCAGGATATTTTTTAGAATTTCACACAATGTTTGCTTTGATTTCAGTGTGCACTGAACAAATGCTTCTATTCCAAATGCCAGTGCCTAGCACAAGTGATGCTTGCTTACATTTGTCAGTCAATGTTAAGGACAAAGTACATGGTGGTTAGATTACACAGACTCTGAGCCAATCCAATACTGAAGCAGCGGTGACAGAGCCAGCAGCACACCAGAGGGTCATGGATTCTACCGTGAATGTTCACCGAAGGATTGGCAGGTTTAATTGTTTTCATTTTCTTTTTTACATTTAGTCTGCATGTCCCATAAAACCCTGAACAATGCAGGACACATTTACAAAAACGTACAGTATGTTGGAGGAGGTTGTGTATGATGTAAATGTATGGTGTAAAATAAACAAATCACACCATTTCAGAGCGGCAGTTCAAGTCCGAGTCCGGATTTAGGGCAAGAAAGGGGTGCTTCTCTAGGGAGGTTCATTCATATGCACATTAAAAATGTTTTAATTTCAAACACCATTCCATTGCGGGGCCCAGACATCACATCCCTCAGAAGATCTAACACCTCAATCAAACCCTGTGGTTATGCACGTGTGCGTTTGTTCTCTCCGTCATGCTCCGCTGCCACGGGCGATGCAAATGAGTTCCGCGTGTTCCCGCAACACAGAGCCTCATACCCACACGGGCCGGCAGCTGTAATCAACTCTCTGCAGAGCAGGACCCCATCATGCTCAGCATCATAAACCATGAGGTGCAGATTAGAAGATCATCTTCATATTCATCTCCTCTCCTCTCCTTTCCTCTCCTAACAGCTCCTGTCAAACTGGAGCTCTACAACAGTCACCAGTCTCATTCACACTGCCTCTCTGTCTGAATCAACCAGAAAAAGGAAAAAAAGGCAGAATCATATGCATGTGATAGAACAAGGCAAGTGTTCTTTATCAACCCTCAGTCTCAGCAATGATGTCACTTAAGACATGCCCCTTTTTCTAAGCTGTTTCAAACTGGCAAATAAACAATTTTTTTCTCTTTTTTTTTTCTCTGAAAGAGTCCGTCGGTAAGACACTGACACTACATCACCAGTAGGAGGAGCCGCTGGATAACATTATCCACTCATGCTTTTTGAGCATGGATTGTGCAGTTCTGAGGAAATTGTCTAATCACATAATTTTTCCATGTGGAGCAGTTAAAGTTAGATTCAGTGCTGATTAGATGTGTTCAGTATGCAACTGTAACAATCTTATTTCTTGTGGAAGAATCACACACATTTAAGCTGCTGAAAGACAAGCATCTATTTGGCTGCCATATAACGCATGACACAAAACACTCAAATAGATGAATTTTGGCTTATAATTGTCTCAGCTCTGCCAAGTTTTACTGATAGCGATCCAAATATATATTTCAGCTGATACTGTAGCATGGCAATGATTAATTCATAATGTATGATACCCGAGGCAAGATGTGAAGATTCTCCAAGAGGATTCTGGGTCTATCATCCTCCGTAAGAGTAAACTCATTAACTTCAAACAAAGAATCATTTAGATACATCACAGAATATTTAAATTTCACACATGCCCTCTGGGACAAGACAGGCTGTGCTGCAACAGCAGGTGTGCCTACCTGAAGGGTCACCTGCACTCTGATGTCATCAGTGTCCAGGGGAGACCCTCGGAAGCCCGGCCGGGTCTGAGGGTGTCCTCCTCTCCCCGGCAGCCTGGAGTTGAGGCCCCGCCCCCCTCGCGAGGGGTCATCAAGGTGATTCCAGTCGCCGTTCTGTTCCTGAGAAGAACAGGAAATCAACGAGCTTCATCCATGCTGTCGCCAGCAAAACCACACACACGTGTCTCAAGAGATATTTCAAACAGGGTAAGCGCAGGGAACACTCCCCTACCTTCTCAGAAGGGTCCAAGCCATCCATGTTGATCCTGGAGCTGAACTTTGGTCTGGCTCCTGCTGGGGACAGAGAGACAGGGGATGGGCATCAGACCAGAGAAGCACTTCAGGAGAGCAAAACCAACATACTGTACATGTAACCTGGCAAGAACAGCTGGCTTATACTGGAAAATGGAAGTTCAGATTTGGGCATAATTATATCTCCTTTTCCCCACAGACTTCCACCATCTCATTATCTAACACATAATTGGGATTTCTCCAGAAAGTAGTATCTGAGATTACAAGATAGATTAATTCAGAAAATAATGCCTCTGGTTTAGTCATTTCTGATTCTAGCCATAGGTTAAGCTTTAGAGCTCACTCTGACCGACTACTAATCAAATGGGCTGAGGCGTGATAAACGCAGTTGCCCTTGCAAACACAGAGATGCAGACACCCTGGCGGTGACACTGAATGAGAGGTGGTGACAGCAGACGGTGTGACCTTGCCGTGCTGCAGCTGAGTGCCAGCTTCAGAGCGGGCCGTGAGCACGCTGCACAGAGAGGGTGTCTGCTGAGGAGTTCAAGGTTAACGCAACGCTATCAGCCCATCCGTGGGTGCCTGTCTGCACTGCTGAGCGACGCTGGGGAAACTTGCTTTGAGCTGGGAGAGGTCACACACAGAGAGAGACACATGCTGAACTCCTATCAAGCTACTTGACCCGTTCACTGATTCAGTCAGGAACATCTCTGCTGGCGAGATTAGATAAAGCCTGACGGCCACTTCAGCGCTAGCGTGCAGCCGCAGCAAGGACTCTGGACTCATGGTTACAGGGTTGCAGGTGCAAACCTGTGTCAGCTCTGCTGGTGTTTCCTTTCAGACAGCACCTCAAGGCCTTTCACATTTTACTTTCAGAATATGGCCTATCGCCTTCTGATGTTAGATGTGAAATAAGACAACTTACAGTTCTCAGAATGCATGTAAAATAAGACACTTGCATCTTTATAACCCCTAGAGCAACCAGCTCACCGAGGGCCAACTTATGATTGAAAAAAGGGCCCTCTGAAGTGTCCGAGAGAGAGAGAATTGCAGGCAAAGTCATCCTTTGTGCATGTTTGGCATTGAACTGCAAGGTCACATTAAAGCGCGGAACAGCCAATGTTAAAGGCTGGGAACTCTGGGAAGAGTTAACCCTGCGTGTTCTGGTGACAGGTGCATATACGGATGCTGTAAGATTAATAGCAGCTACACAAAGCAAAGCAACTGCATCCAAGACAGTGCTGGGCTCCCACTGTGAGTGAGAGAACCTTAAACTAAATCAACTTCATCTTCTGTGTGGTTCCTCTTCAGTATCATATACACAGAAGGCTAGGGAGCCAGACCTGTAACCAGCAGTTTACATACATAATTGCAGTGTTAGGAGTGGCTTACTGTGAATACTACTGTATGCATTACTAAAGCCCATTTTAAAATAGCTGAATTTTTACTGGAGCTACTAAGCAGGGCAGGCCACAACCCTGCACAGGAAGTCCAAAATACAGGTGTCAATTCAGTGATTTATTCATATTTGTCTTACCCTAAAATAGCTATATAATACATTCTGACCCTTGTCCTGGGTGTGTGCATAAGACTCATCTAATCCCTGTAAGGCTGCAGCTGGCTGTTCAGTCTCAGGGAGTGATTGTGTCAGAGGACATGGGGCACAGTGTGGAATCACAGTGCTGTGTCAAGGCCTCTCTCATTTCAGTCAGAGGAGTCATGGCAAAGGACAGGAGAGGCTCAAGCCCCACAGTTAAACTCATTATTAATAATTATTTGGAGGATGTTATTATCCAATCAGCTTACAAGGCCAGCATGGCCCGATATGCGATTCGCCCGCAGGAAAAGAGGAAAATTGGACAAGGAGCTGCCAGTGCACAGCGCGGCCCACAGATTCTCAGCTGGGAGGTGTGAAGGAAACAGCGATGACTTAACAGGATCTCACCTCCCCAGCCCTGTCTGTCTGCCTCTCTGCAGTGCTGCGGCCGGCCTGAGCTAAAACCCTCTCAGGGCTCTACTTTACTAACATAATAACACGCTTGGCACCCAAAAGTGGCACAGAGCCTTCCTGCTGGGGCATCTAAATCGAGCTTGACATTAAAACACAGCCCCTGTGATGCTGTCTGTGCGCTGTGTGGTTCTCCATGATAAAACCTCTCTGTTTTAAAATCAGCAGCGCCCGCCGCCTGGCTAACGCAACCTGAGACTGTTCCTGAGTCAGTCTCCAGACTGGCCCGACCTCCCGATCCAGAGACTAATGCGAGCCTCTCTCTCTCTAGCACGTGTACTGTAATTTTAATAACTACAAAGATATAACATGTCATAATTACAAGTGTTATATTATATATGGTAGGAAGCATTCAATCTGTTGGCTTCCTCCCTAACTTGGATCAAATTTAAGCAAGTATCACAATGTGGGATTAAGTGTCATAGGTGGTTAGTTTGAATGGTCCTCCAGCCCCACCAAATCCTACTCGAGAACAGCTGACAGCTCAGACTCCACACATAATGCAATCAGGACAACAAATGCTGCATGCCCAGCAAAGGGAAAAATCAGAGCGGCCTTGACATTTCAGTGTCACTCTATCTGTTACGCATACACACACAAATGTGCGCACACTCACGTGTGACCTTGAAATACGGCAGCTAATTCAATGAACATAAACATTCTATTGCGCAATACTGTATTAGGATAATGCAATGTGGCCACATTGCCACTGTATCTGATTACAGCCCACACCATAAAGAGCATGTAAGTATACTGTACATGCATGTAAATCCTTGCATTGTAATGCCCAAACACATTTCCACTGTAGTGCGGCTCAAATATTAATTTGAAAATGCAGTGTGGCAAACAGACAGCCAATCAGCAAGCGCAACATAACCTGTGTCACACAACTGGCTGAAAGGAAACAACAGAAGCACAAAATCCACATAAGAAACACAAATAACAATCGTAACTACTAGTACTTGGCCATCACAACCCCCTGTCAGATGAAGTCAGATATTTTTAGTAAACATATTTCCCTCAAATTAAGGCTCAAAGAGAAGCTGGTCTGAGAAATCGCACTCACCACCAGACTCAGAGGGTCCCTCCAGGGCCCTGCATATAGTGCACTGTGAGTGGAGGGAAGCCCTGTCCCAGCCCACAGCCCTGTGCTCCTCTGAGCCCCCACCAGCCCAGCACAGGCAAGGAGAGGGACAAGAGGCAGGGGAGGGAGGAGAAGGAGGGAGGGGGGGTGGAGGGATGGAGGGAGGGGTGGAGGGGTGGAGGAGTTTGGGGAAAGGGAGGACAAGGAGTGAGGGAAGAGGGGAGGGATAGAGGCATGGATGGATGGGGGAAGGAGGGAGGGGGAAGGAATGGAGGGAGGAAGGGATGGAGGGGAGGATGGGTACGCATAGCTTCCCCTCTCCCTGGGGGAGCACACAGCCCAGTAAATGCCAAGCCTCTCCTCATATCCTGCCCTCTCCTTTTATGGGTCCATACCACAGAGCACCTCTCACTGGACACTCTCACTGACACACGTGTTTCCTGATAGCAGAAGTCGATGCGCTGCAGTATAATTTCAATACATGTTGGATGTTGCCAACGGCACTTGTATCTGAAAGAGACTAAATTGGCACTACACACTGAGCTTACAAATGGGCATGAAGAGTCGGGTCAAGCTTTCAGTTTCTAGTACTGATTTTTACTTTTGAAAAGAGTTCTAACACAATTATACAGTCACTCCGAAACACTTAACACCTTCAAATAATGATAAAAAGCATCTTCAGCTTCAAAGCACCTTCAGATAATTAAGCCTGTATTGTGTGATTGATTCCAGGATGAAAGTCAAAAATATCAGGTTACTAGCGAATAATAAGCTGCTAACTTTAACTTTCATGAGTCCTTTGTAAAACATTCTCATATGGTATTGTGTTGGAGTATGAGGTCAGAGATATCTGACATTAAACATACACTTTCTACAGCTGGCTGCCAAAAGGTCTAAACTTTCAAGGTCAGCGAAAAGGTTAATAATGTTCATGCGAAGAAACAGATACCATGAGATTACCCATAATGCCGCTCTAGAGTGAGTGTTAATTAGCGTGCGACTGGGTGAAGCAGGCTGTCACCCTGTCTGTGTGTCACTGGGCTGGCAGGGGGCAGGCGTGTCAGGCAACTGATTGGTCGTTATCAGGCTGCCAGTGATTCCTCACACTTCCTGTCCCTCCATGTGAGGCGGTGGATCGGGCCTGGCTGCTGCCTGGCCGCGGGGGGACAGAAGGGGGGTCAGAGGGGCCGTCCTTGGCCCCAGCGCCCTGCCTCAGTGCTGGGGGACTCTCCCTCAGAGCAGGGGGCAGGTCTGCTCCCAGCCATCTGGAGGCGGTGTGCGCATCTCCTCTGACATCATTCCCTCTGACAAGAGAGCGCGATCCCCAACGAAACTCCGTCCCTCGTGGGAGGGTCGAGCGTGACCCTGGGGTTTGCTCTTCTGTATGTGCTCGTGTCCCCTGCTCCCAGAGGGGTTTGGGTCATTTGTTATGACCAGGCTATCCATCTACAGACTTTTAATTTGTTTCTCCTTTGAATTTCTCTCCATCTGACTGAACAGAAGTCTGACCCGATCTGATCTGACGCAAACTCAATGACATTCGGTTTGACTCTGAACCAGACTGGCCAGCACAGTGAGCAGCTGTGTGTTCTCGGCTTCCTGAGGCCTGTTCATTCGGCTCAGCCTGTTGTCAGGGACATGCTACGCTAACCTGTGGAAGGGGGAAATGTGTTTGACCAGGGGAGATCTAAGGCCACCTGCTCGCTTTGCTTCAGTGTCGACTGACGTAAAAGCGCGTTTTCACAGCGGCGGAGCCGACACCCTGAATGCGACAGCCTCCTAGCGCGGAGCGTAAACATTCTCCTTCTTCGGCCAGGCCCTCTGATTGCCATGGCGATAAAAGAATACACGCGGAGGGTTCCGAGGGGACGCAGCGATCATAACGAGCTCCTGTGTTTACACAGCGCACCGTGTCCTACACAAACGCTCCTGCCTCAGAATAAAGCCGCCGCAGAATTTATACAAGATAACGCAGTGCACTGATCAGAGAAGGAAAGGACACCCTCTGTCAGGGGCGTGTAATTACCCATGTGGCTCTGATGTTTCCAGTGCTTTCAGCGATAGAGTGAAAAGCAGAATGTTGAATCACTGCCTGAACTAACATGCTGATGTCTTCAGTGCATTTGTTGCAAATATTTTAATTAGACTGTTTTCACCAGATTGAATTTTTGTTACACATATTTTATCACACGTATTTTATTGGCTTATCACAGCGTAACCTACAATGTTCTCCACAAATCACACAGCACAGCACAGCACAGCACAGAGTCTTTTCAGAGCTACCAGCCCCACAGAGACAGCCAGCACCATAAGCGGAGTGTCAGCCTGAGGGCACGGGTTTGTTGGAGGCATTGATAACCAATAAAGCTTAAGGAAGTGGAAATTTCCACTCCAGTTATGCAGCCGTGTGAATGGAGAGCACCCGGAGTGCTCCAGCAGATCGTTCCCAAACGGAAATGCAGGCCCCAGGCATCAGATACAGTGCCAGCACCGGGTCGGGTCCTACCTTGGGCTTCAAACTCCGAGCTGCCGGGCGAGAGGTCGCCCTCACACACACCCAGCACCTCCAGCAGCTGCTCCACGTTCATGCGCGCCGTCAGCTCGCCGTTCCGGTCCCCGATCTGTGCAGGGCCCAACATTCCACACGTCAGAGGGCTTCAGAACTTTCTATTTTCTTTCCCAGAGTCCTGGATGTTTTTAGCTTCAGAACTTCAACATGACCTGCCCCTACACCCCCTCCCTTGCTCTGATCCCACACCTTCCACCCGGAGCGGCTGCTTTTCGCAGAGAGTTACGTCTGTTTGATGCTCCGCTGTCCACACAGGAAGTCACATGGCGGCGTGCTTTGGGGGGCTTAGCGCTGCATTGTCTGAAGGTGGCAGCTGTGTCAGAGGCTTAGACCACAGGAAGCACTCTGTCAGGTACAGCCAGAGCTAATGAGCAGTACTGGAATGCCATGATGAGGCCATCGCTTTTCAGTTTCAATGCACAAGCAAAACACACACACACTAACCACTCACACACAGTCACACACACACACACACACAGACCGCTCACACACATACACACACACACACACACACTAACCACTCACACACAGTCACACACACACACACACACACACACACACACACAGACCGCTCACACACACACACACACTCACACACACACACACACACACACACACACACAGACCGCTCACACACATACACACACACACACACACACACACACATACACACACTGACCACACACACACACACACACACACACACACACACACTAACCACTCACACACAGTCACACACACACACACACACACACTAACCACTCACACACAGTCACACACACACACACACACTAACCACTCACACACAGTCACACACACACACACACACTAACCACTCACACACACACACACACACACACACACACACACACACACACACTAACCACTCACACACAGTCACACACACACACACACACTAACCACTCACACTTTCTTGCTCCTAAAAGGAGTCCAGCGTCACACACAGTCACACACACACACACACACACACACACACTAACCACTCACACACACACACACACACACACACACAGACCGCTCACACACATACACACACACACACACACACACACACACACACACACACTAACCACTCACACACAGTCACACACACACACACACACACACACACACACACTAACCACTCACACACAGTCACACACACACACACACACACACACACAGACCGCTCACACACATACACACACACACACACACACACACATACACACACTGACCACACACACACACACACACACACACACTAACCACTCACACACAGTCACACACACACACACACACACACAGACCGCTCACACACATACACACACACACACACACACACACACACACACACACACACACACACACACACACACTAACCACTCACACACAGTCACACACACACACACACACACACACACACAGACCGCTCACACACATACACACACACACACACACACACACACACACACACACACTAACCACTCACACACAGTCACACACACACACACACACACACACACACACACTAACCACTCACACACAGTCACACACACACACACACACACACACACACACACACACACACACTAACCACTCACACACAGTCACACACACACACACACACACACACACACACACACACACACAGACCGCTCACACACATACATACACACACACACACACACACACATACACACACTGACCACACACACACACACACACACACACTGACCGCTCACACACATACACACACACACACACACACACACACTGACCGCTCACACACATACACACACACACACACACACACACACTGACCACACACACACAGTCACACACACACACACACACACACACAGACCGCTCACACACATACACACACACACACACACACACACACACGGACCGCTCACACACATACACACACACACACACACACACACACACACACACACACTGACCACACACACACACACACACACACACACACACACACACACACACAGACCGCTCACACACATACACACACACACACACACACACACATACACACACTGACCGCTCACACACATACACACACACACACACACACACACATACACACACTGACCACACACACACACACACACACTGACCGCTCACACACATACACACACACACACACACACACACTGACCGCTCACACACATACACACACACACACACACCCGTATGCAAACACATACACACATGTGCACAAATACACTTACCACACACACACACACATACACACACTGACCCCACACACACACACACACACACACACACACACACACACACACACACACACACACACACACACACTGACCCCACACACACTCACACACACAAACACTCTGCAGTCAGCTACATCAGCAGAGCAAAGCTAAGGCTGCATTTCACACTAAGGTGACAGCATTTTGAACATGAGCAGGTATGGCTACGCTAGTCAGAATGGGGGAGGGGTGCATCAGAATGCATTTACAGCACACCAATGCCAGGATGGAGGGAAATTGAATAAGTGCAGAACTGAGAGCATTAAGTTTACAAGGATGAGACTGTAGACGCTTTCGTTGGGAGCATCATTACATCTTAATGCTAAACACCTGAAGAGTCAGCATAAGGCCTATGTGCCTATCAAGTAACGAGAGAGAGAGAGAACAGACAGAGAAAGAGGAGAGAGAGAGGGAGAGAGAGAGGGAGGGAGAGAGAGAGGGAGAGAGAGGGGCAAAGACAGAAATAGAGAGAACTAAGATACTACCACAGGCCACAGTGCAAATGAGAAAAGTACAGAATTTAAAAGCATCAACCTCTTTAAAAAGACTAAGGAGAGAGAAAAAGAAAGTAAGCTTACAGCCATTCAGACTTCAAACTGCCCAAAGGCTGTGAGGAATGACAGCACATGAGGTCCCCAAAGCTAACCCAGATCATTTTGATAGCTGTGGATGTCCTGGTTTCTGTTGTTAGCATTTAGGGTGTAAGGTGTAGGTTTTGGGCATAGGGTGCCCTTCCCGTACCTCTCGGGAGATCTCCAGGTGTTTGCGGGCGTAGTGTAATGCCTGGCGGTGGTTTCTCAAAGATACGTAGGCATTCCCCAGACTCCAGCAGGCACGGCCCTCCCCAACCCTGCAAACACACACACACACATAAACACACACACACACACACAACTGCATTACCACTGCCAGTACTCAAAACAATCACACACACCTACACACAAACACACACACACGTACACACAGACACGCACGCACACACACACACACACACACACACACACACACACACACACACACATACACATACACACACACACACACACACACACACATATACACACACACACACACGGACGGTGTCTGACCTGTCGTTGAGCTCCTGTGCTATGACCAGGTGTTTGAGGTGGTAGTCGATGGCTCGGTCGTAGGCCTGCAGGAGGGTGTAGGTGTTCCCCAGGCTGTAGCAGGCCTGAGCCTCCATCACCCTGTCCTTCAGCTGGCGAGAGAGCTGAAGTGTCTTCCTACACACAGAGAGGAGAGGGAGGTGAGCGGCCCGACCGACTCCACAGCAACCACAGCACACACATACCAGCAGGTATGAACCAGGAACAGGTTTGGACATATTCCAAGAGTGACACTGTGTGTATGTCTGGGTAAGTGTGAGAGCGTGTGTGTTTTTGGTATATGTTTGTTAATGGTTTAGTATGAGGTAGTGTGTGTGTGTGTGTGTGTGTGTGCATGTGTATATGTGTGTGTGTCCAGTCCAGAGAAAAGTCATCATCATCTGCGCAGATGGGAAAGCCCTCTGTGGTATCTAGCATATATGTGGTATAGCATCTCAGCTCACCTGTAATACTCAGTGGCTGTGTTGAACTGTCCCAGGAAAATGAGAGCGTTGCCGAGGTTACTGTAGGCCCGACGCTCCGCTGCCTTATCCCCAAACTCCTTAGCGATGGAGAGTCGCTGGAAGAGCCCGGAAAAGAAAGGAAATGACATCACAGGAAAGTGACATGCCAATCTGTGTCACACAGCACCATTCCCAGCTCTGCAGGATCATCACTGGCACACAGCCCACACAGCGACACACCCTGACACCCCAACACCCCAACCCTCCAACATCCCAACACCCCCACACCCTGACACCCCAACACTCCAACCCTCCAACATCCCAACACCCCCCACACCCTGACACCCCAACACTCCAACATCCCAACACCCCCACACCCTGACACCCCAACCCTCCAACATCCCAACACCCCCACACCCTGACACCCCAACACTCCAACCCTCCAACATCCCAACACCCCCACACCCTGACACCCCAACACTCCAACATCCCAACACCCCCACACCCTGACACCCCAACACTCCAACATCCCAACACCCCCACACCCTGACACCCCAACCCTCCAACATCCCAACACCCCCACACCCTGACACCCCAACCCTCCAACATCCCAACACCCCCACACCCTGACACCCCAACACTCCAACATCCCAACACCCCCACACCCTGACACCCCAACACCCCAACCCTCCAACATCCCAACACCCCCACACCCTGACACCCCAACATCCCAACCCTCCAACATCCCAACACCCCCACACCCTGACACCCCAGCACTCCAACATTCCAACACCCCCACACCCCAACATCCCAACCCTCCAACATCCCAACACCCCCACACCCTGACACCCCAACCCTCCAACATCCCAACACCCCCACACCCTGACACCCCAACACCCCAACCCTCCAACATCCCAACACCCCCACACCCTGACACCCCAACACCCCAACCCTCCAACATCCCAACACCCCCCACACCCTGACACCCCAACACTCCAACATCCCAACACCCCCACACCCTGACACCCCGACACTCCAACATCCCAACACCCCCACACCCTGACACTCCAACACCCCAACCCTCCAACATCCCAACACCCCCACACCCTGACACCCCAACACCCCGACACTCCAACATCCCAACACCCCCCACACCCTGACACCCCGACACTCCAACATCCCAACACCCCCACACCCTGACACTCCAACACCCCAACCCTCCAACATCCCAACACCCCCCACACCCTGACACACTCAGATACCCCAATGCCTGGACACCCAGACACCTTGATACCCTGACACCCTGAAACCCCAACACCCCCACACCCCAACACTCCAACATCCCAACACCCCCACACCCCGAAACTCTGAAAACCCCAACACCCCAACATCCTGACACTACACTCCAACACCTGGACATCCAGACACCCTTACACTCCGACACCCCATCACCTTGACGCCCCAACACCCTGACACCGCGACAACCCAACACCAACAACTGACACCCTGACAGCCCGACACTCTGACACTCACCTCTCTGTGGAACGTAATGGCCTCCACAAAGTTACCCAGTAGGTAGTGTGTGTTGCCCAGGTTACCGAAGGCCCGGCCCTGTGCAGCCCTGTCACCCAGCTCCTTCACCAGAGACAGATTCAGCCTGAGAGACACAGGGAGACACCGGAAAAAAATCAGAGAACCACGAACACACCATACAAAACACTGAACCATCACCTGCACCACCCACTCAACCCAATGTGTACCCCCACCCCACAATGCCAAAAAAACAGGAAATGTCAAAGATGTTTCCACAGCCAAAGAACCGGCTCTCGGGAAGGAAAACTGGTTTGAGAGCGGCACCAACACTACCCCCTTTCCACCAACGTGAACTAGGTGCTAGTTCTGGGCTGGTGCTAGTGCCGGGTCAGAGTTGGTTCAACCTGCAAACCTTCTAAGAAGCGGTTTCAGAGCTTAAAGCAACAAATTTTTCTGAGCCTGATTTTTTTTTTTCTTTGGGGCGGGGGCAAAATAGGACGCACTTACATTTAGTGTTACCACAACAGCTTTAATTCAAAAATGTAACAAAAAAAACATTAATACAATTTTGTATTACCGTGCTCAAATTAAAAGTTCTTCCTTTTTTTAAAATGCTATTAAAAATGAAAAGTGCAACTTCAATAAAAGTTGGTCGAGTAGCAAGATGCTGTGTTACAACTTTGTCCAAGCCATCATCATAGAATCGGATCAATACATTGAAAATTCTGTCCATGTTGCGGTTTGTGGACTCGTCAACGTTCTGTGAAAACATCTGTTTTGACAGCTTGTGAGCTAAACATTGCCTAATGTGGCAGGCAGTGTCGTGAGTGGATAGGTAGCTGGCCTGTATATTTGACACGCTAAGTTTGGAGAGTGCAGTTCTGTCCTGTGATGTTTTGTACAGGTCAACTAGCGCTGGCGCTATTCTGAAAGACAGGTCATGTTCCGCTATAAATGCGGACTTCATGATTGCAGACGCGCTCTTTGATGGATGAAGCGGCAGCAGCTCCGGCGGCCACAGCTCCCGGCAACGTTGACGTATAACGAAGAGCCCGAACAGCTGCTTTGTGTGAGGGATCTGTATCATGCAAAGACAATACCTTTTGCCGCTTGTCCCATACTATATAATTTTTTTTCGAACACAAGGTAAAAAGCATCTCCCGGGCTCGTTTGATTTGTGACAACATACGCCGAACGTTTGTCCGTCATTACCGTTTTCATCTAACCAGGCCTATCGCCATTTATTTTTCACCCCCGTTCTATTGTGCTTGTGTCTACTCCAACCTTCACAAGTTTCGCTTCCATGCTCCATCTATTTCAATGCATGCTAGCCTTTTGTGCTATCGTGATGTTACGTTCGCGACCGATCCGAGTCTTTTCAACGGCTCTTTGGAACGAAGGAAGGGATCCAAATCGTACTTGAGAGCCGTTCTTTTTATCGTTGCGCCCAAATTTCATTGCCTGCCCTAAATCCACTCCACTCCCCTTTACGTGAACAGTGAGAACTAGCCAGCCAGAGAGGTAGACGTTGCAGAGTTAGGTTCCTTACCTACGCTACCTGCGCAGGGTACAGGGCAGCAGCTGTGATTTAAATGAGAGAGAGAGCGAGAACGCAGCGGTGGTCGAACGAGCTAGAGAGTGAATGAAGAGAGGGAGGGCGTTAGCGAGAACAAAGCAGTGAATCAGAGAAATAAAACGTTATTTTCTGATTGTTTCATGGCGGTTACGTTCTAAAGCACAAGCACACAATGACATTAGGTCTGGCAATATGAGTAATTTAGTGCTGCTAAACCTAGTCCACACATGCGAAAAGAAATTATATTGGTGGGATATCTGAGTTTGAATCTGATCCAAATTATATGATATGATTATTTCGCAGATAAACCTAGTAACCCCCGCCCCCTAAAAAAAACGCTGAGCCGTTCTTTTGAGGAAGGAACGGAGGGATAAGATCCGGTGTCACGTACATTTCTTCCCATCGTATTTTTATCGCGAGATTAGGCACTGGCTCCGAACCGGCCTTCGAACTGCCTTGGTGGAAAGGGGTCCACCTAACTGGTCTAGAACCAAGAACCGCTTACGTCAGGGGCTGGGGGCGGGATTATGGTGACCAAAAAGACCAACTAAAACTTTGTGACCGCCATTTTTAAAAAATAAAACCACAGCTAGTGTAGCGTCTAGTCTGCCAAAGAAGAAGAAAAACCAGAGCTTGAGTATGGAGGTGAAATCGAAGCAGCAGTGGTCCCTGGATGAGACAAACTGTCTCCTTGCATTGTGGTCCTCGACAGAAGTTCAGATTAAACTGGGAGCTTCAAGAACGAAACCGGTGTTTGAAGAACTGCAACGCGAGCTGGCTGCAGCGGGGTACGACAGGAGCGTCGAACAGATCAACAACAAGCTCAAGAAACTGAGAAAGGAGTACAGGGACCAAAAGAAGAACCCCGGGCAAAGCGGCAGCGGCCGGACACGGATAAATCCCCATTTCGACCTTCTCGACTCGGTCCTCGGCGACGGACCGGCATGCCAACAGCCCGGGGCCTTCAGCTCGGTCACAGCAAAGCTTGAGGCAATGGTGGATGGTACGCCGCAAAGTTCCGCTCATCCTGGTAAGTTTTATTTTTCACGTTTTGCCAGCCAGCTACGTATTTATTAGCTGTTTAGCGAGTAACTAATTTCTCTCATCAATGTTACGACGTTCTTAGTTGATCAACAGCTAGCTAGCCAGCTACCGTAACCTTGGTAACAGTATCTTTGTTTTTTTAAAGCACTCTTCTCTTGCTCGTGTTGTTTATAGAGTTGTCCGCCATCGATGACGTCAGTGCCGACGCGGAGCCACCGCCACCGCTGGCCTGCAGCTCGCCCACACCGTCTTGCAGCTCTGGAGCTCTAAGCTCCGCGTCCTCATCACAGCAGGCCGGACGGGGTAGGGTTTGCTGTGCTGGGTAGGACTATATAGTAGTCTGTCACACCAGACGCCATGCCAACATTGAGATGTATCTATACTATGACCAGGCTCTGACAGTTTTTATTTTTCTTCACCTGCCACTGTGGCACGTAGCTGGGCATTCAATTCACTTCTTTTTGTCTGGCACCTCTGAATCCATGGAGAAAGCCTTAGAAATACTAACAAATGGGAAAAAAGTCAAATGTACTTGACAGTGGAAATGTGTGAGAGAATAATAGAAACGGTTATTTGCGATGGCATGACTGCACAGTGAAGATCAGTGTTGATCGTTATTGTTCCTGTATACAGGAAAGAGGAAACGAGACGACGATGTGGAGCTGCTGCAGCATGTGCTGCAATACCTGGAGAGGGCGAACGAGAGGTTCCTGCAGCACAGCAAGGACACGAATGCCGCCTTGCTGCAGAAAATGGAAGCGGACACAAGTGCTCTGCTTGGGCTCATGGGGCGTATGGTGGGTGGTGGAGACCATTAACAGGGAGAGAAGAGGCGGGAGATGGAGTGCAGGAGGGATGCTGTCAGCAACTGGTGCAGAAAGGAAGTGGTCAGTATAATTTTTATAGATGTGGATGAGACCAGCTTGTGTAGGTTTGGTTAATTGCACAGGGCTTGCCAATAAATTCTCTTCCCAAATCTATCTTTGGAACTTCATTTCATTTATCCTCTTATAAAAAGTCTGGACCTTGTATAGGATGAAGCATGACGCCCAACATTAACAGATAAGACAGATTTAATTTCTCAAATAGAATACCTAATAAATAGTGCCTGTACTGCACATTCTGGCAGGCAGGGGGTGTGGGGGGGGGGGGTGCAGAGATGCTTTTAGCTGGCAGTAAAATATGCAAAATTAAAACTATAAAATGCTGCAACTATAATACTGTGAGACACTAGCAATATAAAATTCCATCTCCGCTGTAACAAGTAATAAAATAAAACCCAAATGGGAGGCTCTCTACCCTTGGCATAACCTTGTACCTGCTGTAAAGCGCTATGATAGTTGCACTCAGCATCCGCACACTGCCATAGCGGTGTTGGCCTGTAATGTGTTTGTTCTGAACGCCAGAGCCGCGCTAAGCGCCCCTCCCAAGGGACCCCGGCCGTAATTGATTTTTAAAAAGAAGCGTTTCCTCTCCCTGTCATCTCAGGTCCGCTCCGCATCTGACGGCCCCGCGGTTAATTACTTAATTAACTAATTGCCCTGGAACCGGGGGGGGTGTGTGTGTGTGTGACAGTGTCACACGCTGATGAGTCCTCGTGTGACTTTTCCAGGAAGCACGCTTAATGAGGCAGGAAAGAGCTGCACCGTGGAACAGACCAAAGGGAGGGAGGGAGAGAAAGAGCGAGGGAGAGGGAGAGGGACAGAGAGAGTGAGGGAGAGGGACAGAGAGAGAGAGAGGGACAGAGGGGGAGAGAGATGGAGAGGGAGAGAGAAAGAGAGAGAGAGCGATAGCTCTCAGGAAATGGCCAATAATCACACATTAGTGAGCTCTTAGAGAGAGAGAGAGACAAGGTCGTTCCTCAAGGTCACACTTCAGCCGGATGGGTTTCCTATGATTCCACTCCTGGGGGGAGGCGGGGGTCTCCCTGTCTATGAATGGAGAGTTAACCCATCGCGTGCCTTAGTGAGCATGGTCAGTCACATGAGGTGACGCAGACTGCAAACACTCAAATGATGTTTGTACACTGTTCTGCAGCAGGGGGTGACTTTCTTTTAGCAAGCTTTATATCGCATACATGGCAAATGAACATAAAGTATGAGCAGAAAAAATAAAAACAGGAGATTATGAGGTCTGAGCATGAGAGCAGAGCTCAGATCTGATGCATTTGTCTATATACAGCTTCATACAGCTGACACAGCAGGCTGCAATCACAGAATCTGAATATGAAATATCATTTTGGCAATTGTAATTCCATGTTATAATCAGTGTCATAAGTTCATGCAGAGCCATGTGAACAGACCTTAGCATGCACTCTCCATTTCCATATCATTAGGCTGAGCTGGCTCAAAGGGTCACCCTGACTGCACAGCCATTGCTGATATCATCTCCATTATGGGCTGTGCCTCCAGTAATGGGTTCTGCCCTGTATTTCTACTCTCACAGCGCCATCTACTGGCGATGCTGAAACACAACCAGGTAGTAAAAGGAGTTCCCCACAAAAAACTGCCTATGCAGGGTCCCTTTTCATACAAAATTCTTAAAGGCGTTAACCGTGTGTATGTGCTCACGTGTGTTTGTCTGTGTTTGAGTGCAGCACGGCACCCTAAAGTGCGACCCACATGTTTGCGTGTTCGTGCATGTTGGGATACTCACTCGTAGAACTCGGTGGCTCTCTCCAGGGTGGCCCTGACCTCTGGCAGCAGGTCACCTGGGTCCTGCCCACTGCCCCATGACTGCTGCTTGCCTTTAGCATGGAGCACGTTCCCGATATTATACAGCGCCCTGGCCTCTCCCACCTGCGGATAGACACACACAAGTTCTAAAGGGAAAAGGATTTCTCAATAGGCAGGAGATTCATTTGACCCTTATTAAATTATACAAGATACCTTAGACTCCACTGATATTCCTGTGAATGTGATCTGTTTATACAGTCGGATAAATGCTGAAGCATCAGTACAGTACATAAATATTGTATAGATGGTACCTTCCTCAATAATACAATAACAATGCTCTCCCAGTAATCAAGCCAATAACCCACTGGTTACAAACCCACTATGTCCCTCTAGTAACGTCATGAGCAAAGTGTTTTTACCAATGCCTTCAAAACAATGTCTTTAATGCAATGTTCTCAAAGTGGCTTGCAGAGAGAACATACACCTTTAGCATTTATTCTTATATCAGTCTCTATACGCAATCAAACTCTTTCAACTGATAAACGAAAAGGACAGAAGCAAAGAGGTGGGCAGGGCCGGTGCCTTCACCCTGATTGGTCACATTTACTCAGATGTGACCCATGTCTCTGAGGAGCAGAGAGGAGAGATGAAGGTGTGTGTGTGAGCGGGGCTCTCACCTTGTCACCTTGCTCCCTGGCGATTTCCAGGTGACGCTGGCAGCACACGACGGCCTCGTCGAAACGCCCCAGGACCTTCAGTGTGTTTCCCAGGTTTCCGCTGGCTTTCCCCTCCCCAATCCGATCGCCTATCGTCCTGGCAACGGAGAGCTCCATGAGACCCACACACTCTGCCTGCAGTCTGGGAGGGCTCTGAGATTCACACACTCCTCCTGCAGGTCTCTCCTGGGAGAGCTCTGAGATTCACACACTCCTCCTGCAGGTCTCTCCTGTGACACTCACACACTCCTCCTGCAGGTCTCTCCTGGGAGACTCACACACTCCTCCTGCAGGTCTCTCCTGGGAGACTCACACACTCCTCCTGCAGGTCTCTCTCTGTGTGGCAGCTCACACACCCACAGTGGAGCCCTCAGCCTGTCACACACTCACTTTCACTCTCATACCAAAACAAGGAGCCGCTTAGTAAATATCTGCACACAAAACTCATTCAACAATCTGTGAAGATCCTCCTTTTTCACTAACTAGAATGTAAACAGAAAAAGGGTGATTGGTGCAAATAGGATGATTGTTATTTTATCCAATGACTTTTTCAAACATTCATTTAAGCTGTTTGTTTTTTCATAGAATTATTTGGACTTGATAGAACAAACTGTAATATTGTAATAATTCGGGTTTCATGGATTTGATAGAACAAACTGTAATATTGTAATAATGTGGGTTTCATGGATTTGATAGAACAAACTGTAATATTGTAATAATGCGGGTTTCAAACTTCTGTTTCTCACTGGCAGTTTAGGACAGGTTGTCATGTTTATTCTCCCCTCCATCTGAAACTCGGCCTTTGCTTTCATGTTGATATGTCATGCTTTTGGGCGGCCGCTGTGAGGCACTTCTTACCTAGCGAGAGTGAGGTCGTGCCGGTGGTACTCCAGGGCTTTGGCGTATTCCTTCAGGTAGAAGTAGGCGTTTCCCAGCTGGCTGTAGATGGCGCTGAGGGTCTTTAAGTCCTCGGTGCCCACCTGAACAGCGGCCTCGAAGAACGTTGTCCCGCCCTTGAAGTCCCGGGCCTTGCAGAGCCTCTCCCCCTCCAGGGCTAGTTCCAGGCAGGAGGCTTCCATCCTGTGGCCAGACCCAGCGAGAGGTGCGTCACCTCACAACGTTCTCACAACATCAGTGCAACATCACTCCAATGTTGCAATACCAGCACGTGCAGATGGGCTAGCCTTCAGGGGATGGCAGCGTTTTGTTTTTGTTTTGTTTTTCTTATGAAATTGGATGACAGCTGGGAACTCTAATTCCCTCATTAACACCCCCCCCCCGACACCCCTCATAACAATACAGCAATTCCCACAATCCCTTTCACATCCCTCTTACTGACAAAACCTTCTTCCAAGCCTCCTCTGTGTGCCTGGTCAGCTCTGTGGATTCAGACTATGAATGAGGGCAGACACCCCCATGCCACACACCACCCAAACCACCTGACCCCTAACCCCTTACCCCCAACCCCTGACTCCTTACACTCCCACACCTCATTTGTAGCTCATGCATCTCAGTGGTGATCACTGCATTCTCCAATTTGCTGAGCTGGAAGCCACCACACCATCTCAATTCTTTCTGTTCTCAATGTCCAGGAGCTGTTCTGTCTCCAGCTGCAGGAGTCAGTGCAGACCGACGGCCTTTCAGAGAGACTGCCGAGGGTGAGCGTGCAGGACGGGGCGTGTGGTGCGGCCCTCCCCCAGACCACAGCCGGGACCTGCGTCCCATACGTGCCTGGAATAGACTGCTGCACTTCCTCTCACCTCTGCTCCAGGGCTGTGTTTCCACTTACTGACCGAGAAAAAAAAACAGCTTCCACGCAGTAACATGTTTCAGCTGCCTCAGTCAGTGATCTCAGGCCTGCACATATGGGGCAAGGCCTCTGACAGCAGCGCGGAACACAGAGCCGGTCAGAACGTTCCTGTGTTCCAGAACCCGCAGCGGAGCCTGGCCTGCCGTCTCCGGCAACTCCTCGGTTGCCGTGGCAACTGCACTGCTGACACCAGGAAGTTGTTTGACTGTTCATTTAAATGTCAGCCAAATGCTGCTATTTCTGCAGCACGTCGACGGAGGTTTATTTCAATTCCCCTTAATAATTTGTTTTTTTTGTGGCTAAAAAAATGGAAGCCAGCTGCAGTCAAAATGGCAAAATATGTGAGAACTGAGCACATGTGACAGTATATGCCCCCCCCGCCCCCCCTCTTCCCCTCTCCCTCCATCACAGGTTTCCACTCCATGTGCATTCGCTATTGCTAAGCAACAGACAGCAGCGGGTTTACATTCACATCCAAAAATAGCTGTCAATCATGCCATTTCCTGGAGCACATAAACCCACGGGATTCTACCCAAGCCAGAGCACAGCTCAGACACCTGGTGAATCTGAGGTCTGATCCAAATCCCACTCTGAACAAGCAGCCAGGGGAGCACCAGAGTGGATTTTTCTCTCTTTTTTATTTTAACCAAACATATCAATTCCCTGAAGAATCTCATGCTTTTCTCCTGGAAAATGCTTCATAATTCCCATAAGGAATTTAAAAGGGTCTCTGTATGCATGACTGTCTAACCAACAGCTGAAAATAGCACACAGGAGACCCTCACCATCAGAGGGGGACGGAGATTTGCAAGATTAAGGAAATCCATCAACACTGCACTGTATCAGTAATAAAGTCCTACAAATCAAGGGATTTTGTTCTTCACATTGTATAATTTACAGTTCTAAAAGCAATGTAACAATGCAATAAACACCTGGCGAGCATCTGTATTTATGTAATAATGCTATAAAAACCGTGTAATGCATAAAATAGAGACTCTGCAGTTTGGAACTGAGAGTGAAGCCAGAAACAGGAAGTACTGGAAACCAGGAGTGAGAGCGCAGCCTTCTCCGGGCTAACCCATGGCAGAGACCTGGAGAAGACAGACTCAAAGCCATCTAAAACCCCGAGTGGATTCTGCCCAGCAGACTGGTAGCGAGTCCAGTCTGGATGGATCAGAACCAGGTACCTCTTCTTCTGTTTGGTGCGGGTCTTCTGCACGTAAGCCTCCAGTTCCAGGGCCAGAGGCCCCAGAAGGGGGCGGGGTCGGGGGCCACAGTGGACCAATCTGCACATGGCGCTCTGAGCCCTGCTGAGGGGGTGTGACACCGTGTCTGATGTCACTGCTGACATCACACTGAGGTAGGCCCTCACAGTGGCACACAGGCGACTGGAGTCCGCAGAGCCGCAGTGGCCAGTCGAGAAGCAAAGATGGTGACTGAAATCATCGGACTGGACAGTGAGGACTGTGGAACTGTGCAGAGAGATCGCCGCTGGTCTTGGTTTCTTGGATTCGGGTCACTGCCAGCTCTTCCCAGTCAATGCTGGCAAACACATAGCAGTTCTGGTTATTCCAAACCACCACTAAATCAAATTGCTTGCCATTAAAAAAGGGACTATCAACCCTGTTATTTGGCATTTTATTTAAAATATAGAAGTTCCAGGCATGGCTCCTGGCCCAAATCTCCTTGATGATATTTCCTGCACTCCAACTGATTCTGACAAAAATAAAACTCGATGTTAAAAGCGGTCGCTTTTGCTTGCCAGAAAGCTTCTCCACCTTTCAGTAAATTCTTTGATCACATCAGTTAAAAAGAGGTCACAGAATCCCTTTCACTGGTGCAAAGCTTCACTGAAGACAAGGTAAACAGCCTGCACACCTCTCCTGCAGGCCTTCAAAATACTCACAATCCAACGTCTTATTAATCACGCTGAAAGTGTCTGCCTCCCCGCAGGGTGCGACTGGGAAAGCCCCCCTGACAGCAAAGGCGTGAGTGTCTGAGAGAGTTCCTCCTGTTTCTGCAGACAGCGACAGTGAGTGTGACATCAGCACCCCAGCAGGGCCAATCCGATTTAATTCCACAACCTGCTGCGCTCAGCAAAGACCGGCCACTGTGCAGGATTGTCGCGCTAATCCTCCACCCTGCTGAGCCTGACAGACACAGAACCGGGTCCCCCACACCTGTGGAGGCCCACAGAACCAGGTCCCCCACACCTGCTGAACCCCACAGAGACAGAACCGGGTCCCCCACACCTGCTGAACCCCACAGAGACAAAACAGGGTCCCCCACACCTGCTGAACCCCACAGAGACAAAACCGGGTCCCCAACACCGGCTGAACCCCACAGAACCGGGTCCCCAACACCTGCTGAACCCCACAGAACCGGGTCTCCCAAACCTGCAGAGCCCCACAGAGACAGAACCGGGTCCCCCCCACATCTGTGGAGCCCCACAGAGACAGAACCTGGTCCCCCCCAAACTTGCAGAATCCCACAGAACCGGCCCCCCTCCCACACCTGCTGAACTCCAGAGACAGAACCAGGTCCCCCCACACCTGCTGAAGGGACTTCTCCATATGTGATATCACTGTAACCTCTACCAGCAGGTACAGACTGCTGGAACAGATTACATCACAGTCGCCGAGCAGATACTCCTGTCATGTGCAGCTCTCAGAGCGCACAATTTACACAGCTGGATACTTACTGAGGCAATCTGAATAAAGTACTGTGTCATAAGGGACACCAGCAGGGCCCCACCTGGGAATCAAACTGGCAACCTTTGGGTTACAAGACCTGCTGCTTACACACAGCACTCCTGCAAATGCATACCCCCCCGGAGCAGGTTGGGCAAGCGTGCATCAGATGAAGTGGTGGGTAACAGTGCGGTACTCATGGCAGGATGCCAGCTCTTCCCCAGGGCCTGAGTGTCTGTCATTAACAGGCTCGGGAAATCCCATTAGGCTTAATGAAGGTGCTACTCCGATCACCACATCAGCAGCAGTTTAAAAGCAGCATGAAAAGAACATGCCTCTAGGAGGAATGCATTCCACACACACACACTGCATCTCTGCTGTTGATGCAATGACAGATGAATGGTCCTCACCGGCGTTTTTATGGCATTCTGTCCCTTTGATTTCCTGCTTGTGATCATGAAGGTTGAGCAAGTAAACATGGCAGGTAGAACAAACGGAGAAAGAATGAGACAGAGAGGCTGGTGGGAGAGCAGACGCAGACAGCCAATCAGAAACAAGCCCTCCGAATGAGAGTTTCTTTCACTCCAGGAGTTTATGATCATGCTGAAATTGTGAATGCTGGGAAATACAGAGGGAAATGGATAGTGGAAGTGGATATCAGAACATGGGCGTGCAGTGCTTTGCCCAAGCATGGCTGCAATCAAATTGTAAACAATGTGTTCAAGAGCAAACTCCTTGGTTTCCTCTTCGAAGCTAGTGATGGTTGTTGGTTGTAAATGCCAAAGATTACAAACACAGGAGACCCATAAAAATTCCACACAAAGCACACATTGCAGTAGGAATATAACTCTCAGCACGAGGTCCTTCCTCTCCACCAGAGAAAGCAGTGATTGGCAATGACAGAGGGGCAGTGGATGCTTTTTTACTGACCTTTGCAGTAAAAATTTGCTTACTGTCCAGTTAAAAACTATTTCAATACACTTCAAGCTGGATAATCAGATAATAAATCAGAGATCAAAACTCCTGCAGCGTGTGCAGGTAGAGAGGACTGGCGGTGCATGTCAGTGGTCCTCTCCTGATTCTCCTGCCCGCTTTACTCTCACAGGTCTTCCCCCATGAATATTTGATCACTGGCAGTTAGACTGAACAAGGGAGAATCAAGCTCTACATTTAGCGGCCTCATCACTTATTGAGGGGGAGACATGACAGCGATACAGAAACTGCTGTTTAAAAGTCACAACAAGGACAGGGCCGCCAGAGACAAGCCTGGACTGCGCTGGCATTTCAGGGAAACGCATCTCACATGAGCCTGCCTGGCTGCGACAAATAAAACTTCATTTCAATTCTTAAATTCATTTTTAAAAAACAATTTTCAGAGGCCAGTCTTTTGCACATGTCTATTTCACATTGTGTTGTTTTAGGCTTTTACGATTTTCAAGATTTTTATTTCAGAGTGGGCACCAGCAGGGTGAGTGATTCAGGAAGCAGGTCACTGACTTCCTGCTGGAAGGAGAGGTTTGGTAGTTTCGTGTGCACAGCATGTGTGAGAATAGCTGCCACTGTACTGAATATCTGCAGCCTTTACTGTACTGAATATCCACAGCCTTTACACAAACATCCAGCAATGTCACTGTGCCCTTAGCGGAGACCACACCTTCCAGAATCCTGATATATTATCTAACCATAACTTTACACCTTTGGCAAAGGCAGACAACCTGCATTTCCTCATAAACACTCAGCAGGTTAAAGGGACAGTACGCCACCTGTGACCTACTGCATACGAGTCATACTGAAAGAAGGCTTTGGCTAAGCAGGTAAATATCATTAAATAAAAAAAAAAGCATAAGCATTTGCAACCAAAAAATACAAATACCCATAAATGACAGCGTAGTGGCATAGACGGATGTAAGAAAGCAGGGGAAAGTGTGTGTGTGTGTGTGTGTGGGGGGGGGTCTATACACAGAGCTTCCTGACCTTGCACCCGCACTAGGTCAAGAACGGGGTGGTGATGTCACTGATATCCCTGACAGCACTGCCCACCGTGTGTGTGTGTGTGGGGGGGGGGGGGGATACCCTCACCTTCTGGGGGGTCTAATTTTGACTTGCATACAGGATTACAATGGCATGACCACCATGCTGAGAGACCTGGAAATGACAGCAAGGAGGACCCCTGTAAAGTGCTAATGCATTAGCTGCCATTACTAAACATGTTCATTCACAGATTTTTTTGAGAAACGTTAATTAAATGCATCAATGCATCACACATGTTTACAGTGTCATTCATTCATCAATTCATTGCATTTTTCAGAGAAATGCTGCTTGGTTGAATGCGCTGATATTGTGTTAATGTGCTTGTTTTTGCCATTTTAACACCCCGCTGTTTTCTCCACTGCCTTTTCAAGAAGAATCCAGGGGAATAATTTCCCTTTTTTATTTACCTATTTATATTGGCTAAAATAGTTTTTTCTCTCTGAAAAATAGCCATTGTGTGACACTTTATGACAGCTTGAGTGCATTCAACTGACTGAAGGTTCTGCTCATCATTGGAGACTACGTCGGGGTCAGGCAGAGGTCAGCAGGTGTGCCCCAGAAGACGATTTCCTCTGTTGGAAGCAACCGGCCTGAGAACACGCCTCCACAGGTTTCCTGTCCTCATACACACATGCGGCTCTTAAATGAGCATGCTGAACTTAACGGAAAGCCACTCAACTGTAACATGGCGGATAAAGATATAAATAATAAAAAGCAGCCTTGCCATGCTTTTTCAGAAGCCGAGAAACCAAAACTAAAATAAGACTTTGAACTTCTCCTTCACTGTGGCCTTTTTGGGATGTTTATCCAAAAATAAGTTTTCGGTTTCTGCAGCGCTGTGGAATACCCCTACAGAAACTCCCAGCTACTTCCTGCTCTCCTTCCACCTGAAATCACACTTGCTAAAAAAAGAGGAATGTGCTCTCAGAGTTACTGTTTTTGTCAGTTTGCCAGTGTGCAAAGGGTCCAACTTCAAGGGGCGGGAGTGTGTGGGACAGAGAGGATGGTGGGGGTGGGGGGTTACTGTGCATTACATCACTGTTCAAACCTGTGTCATATCAGCTGTTTATGTTGCTAGGAGCCTGAAATATCAGGTACACACTGTGCTCCTGTGATCTCCCAGTCTCCAGGCACTGCGTAACACGCACCACGTGAAAGACGCAGCCCTAAGAGCAGGCCCAGGTGTGCTGCGGTAGACCGTCCCAGAGCTGGCGCTCTCCAAAAAACACTACCCCGTTCCTCTGGTACCGGCCCCTATGGCAACACTCGGCCAACACTCTGTGTTTGGTAAAGCTGATCATGTGACCAGCACATGATGACAGCCTGTCCCTGGCAGCAGGGTCGGGGGAAAACAAAGGGGGGGGGGGGGGGGAAATGCTACATCTTTTAAAGAATCCCTCAGGTAGCAGCCCCCTTCCTGTTACACCATCCCTCAGGGTAATGTGGCAAACCAACAGGTCATTCCAGCACGGCAGGAACTTAGTGCTGTCGCTGTGCATTAATTACGATATGAAATATTTTAACAGGTCAGACAGAATGCTAAACCATTCACAGTAAATAATTAAAGTTCTCAGAACAGTTTAATATTTCATTTAAGTTACATCAGTTCCAGCTAAGCACCATGAAAACCCCTGATGGAAAGAAGGGAGTGTTTGCCTCGGAAGCCCTGTAACCCCAGTACCCCACAATCTACAGGCTCTGAAGCCCTGTAACCCCAGTACCCCACAATCTACAGGCTCTAAAGCCCATTTACCTCAGTAAAATCTACAGGCTCTGAAGCCCTATTACCCCAGTACCCCAGAATCTACAGGCTCTGAAGCCCTGTTACCCCGGTAGAATCCACAGGCTCTGAAGCCCTGTTACCCCGGTAGAATCCACAGGCTCTGAAGCCCTGTTACCCCAGTAGAATCTACAAGCTCTGAAGCCCATCTCCCCCAGCAGGGCCTCTCTGGCTCTGAAGCCCATTTCCCCTAGCAGGGCCTCTCTGGCTCTGAAGCCCCCATCCCTCAGAGGCCAGGCTGTGGCATTAGAGAGGACGCCTGTGGCAGCAGCGGCTCCTGGAAGCTCCGGGTGCAGCAGCGGCTCCTGGAAGCTCCGGGTGCAGCAGCGGCTCCTGGAAGCTCCGGGTGCAGCAGCGGCTCCTGGAAGCTCCGGGTGCAGCTCTGACCGCAGTTTGGAGGCATTACCCTGTAATTACATGCTTGTGGTCTGAGGTGGGGGTGGCTGAGGAGAGCTGCCCTGCCAAACTCCCTCATCACACAGGAATATGGAGGGTGTTTCACTGTAAGGAAGGAGGGCGTTTTTACAGTGCGATATTGTTGCAGAATTTCTGTAACCAAAGATACACAACAAAGACACAGGCTTGAGCACTGTGATTGGCTAACGCTTGTGTATGGGGTCAAACTGTTATTGGCTCAGTAGCCTGAACATGCAGACTGTGATTGGCTGAGTGGCTTACAGTTGTGTATGGGATCAGACTGTGATTGGCTGAGTGGCTTACACTTGCGTTTGGGGCCAGGCTGTGATTGGCTGAGTAGTCTACTCAATTCCCTTAGTCCTCCATCTCTCTAACAGTCTCTTTCTATTTCCCCTCGCCTCACAGCAAACCCTTATCTTTCACTCCTCTCCACCCATGACTTTTCTAGCCACCCTGTCACTCCCACACATGCACACACACACATGCACATGCGCACACACACACACACACATGCACACGCACACACACACACACACACGCATACACACACACACACAGAGCACAGAGTACAGAGTTACTCCAGCCTAAAATTAGAGGGATGCCAGTCTGGTTACCAGGGAAACCAGCAGAGGGCCCTTAGCAAAAATAGGAAAATATTGCATTTCTTTCTCCCTTTCTCTATATCTCAGTCTTTCTCTCCTAAGATTCAGGTTATCAGTAATCCAGCAAAGCCTGAGCATTTAGAACCGCTCTCTTTCTCATTCAGATCCTCGCGTCTGTCCTGGTTCTCTCTGTCCTTTCTCTTGTTAAAATCTCTCTGTCTCTCTCTCCTTACTCCTGTTATTAAGGCTCTCTCTCTGTCCTGTTATTTAACTCTCTCTCTCTCTCCCCTTTGAACTATTATTTAACTCTGTCTCCCTCTCTCCTGTTTCATGAGTGTGTCTGTGCTGAGTGTTTGTGTCTCTGTGCTACTTTATGAGTGTATGTGAGAGTGTGTGTGTGTGCGTGAAAGAGGATGGGTGTATCTAGTGTGTGTCTCGCTGTTCTGTATAATGACTTACACAATGTGCTTTGATAGTACACACAAAGCCACATCATTTTCATGTCAATGCCCCCCCCCTGCCATCCCGGGTCAAAGACTCACTCTGAGGCTTATCAACACTGTTTTAAAGTGAACAAAGGCAACAGAGCTGGCCTGAAGCAAGCTGTGTTTCAATGGCAAGACAATCAAAGAGAATCAGTGCAGACCTGATCTCAGGTGAGAAAACTGCACTCCATCGACATGGCTAACCAATGCAGTCTGCATCAATATGCACCGAGGAAAGGTGTGTGTGTGTGTGTGTGTGTGTGTGTGTGTGTGTGTGCCATGGGTGAATGTCACTTTGCACCTCAGTCACCACCAGAAATCCTCGCCGCCCTCTAGTGTCACTGCCGATGGAAGGCACCTGACTGTGATGTCATGTTTGAGTCGACAGCCTTCCCCCTCTAGTGCTCTCTCTTTCCTTTCACTTCCTGTTTGCTGTTTACATGCAGAGACACAGAGGTGACAGGAGAGAGGGCTAAATGAAACTACCATCC
Source organism: Megalops cyprinoides (assembly GCF_013368585.1). Lineage (NCBI taxonomy): Eukaryota > Metazoa > Chordata > Actinopteri > Elopiformes > Megalopidae > Megalops > Megalops cyprinoides. Next base: position 2,302,157 of record NC_050586.1, read on the forward strand.
ACATCCACCAAAAAACACTCCCCACCCCCTGTTCTGGAGTGGGGGGACCTTGGGCACTCCCCAGGGCTGCAGGAGCGTCCCGCAGTGAGAAGGTATGCTGGAGGCCTGTCCCCCAGCCCTCGAGCGGCTCTTTCACATTTATACAGGGAAAACAAAGAAAGCGAGTGAAGAGTCTGCAGCTGAAGAGGGGCTGAGGGCTTCTCTCTGTCTGCTGCACAAACACTCACTCACAGACACACACACACTCACACACACACACTCACTCACACACACACACACACACACAATCACACACACTCAGACACACTCACACACACACACACTCACACACACTCACTCACACACAATCACACACACAATCACACACACTCAGACACACTCCCACAGACACACACTCAGACACACTCACACACAATCACACACACAATCACACACACTCAGACAGACACACACTCAGACACACTCACACAGGCACATATACACACACACACACACACACAATCACACACACAATCACACACACTCACACTCACTCACACAGACACAGACACACATACACACACACTCAGACACACTCACACACACACTCACACACACTCACACAGACACACATACACAAACACACACACACACAATCACACACACTCACACAGACACACACACACACACATGCATACACAGACACACACACACTGACACACGTACACACAGACACATACACACAGACACACACACTGACACACACACCCACAGGCACATAGACACAAACCCACTGACACACACACTCACAGGCATATAGACACACACACTGACACACAGACACATACACACACACACTGACACACACTGACACACACACACCCAGGCACACAGACACTGACACACATGCCCACAGGCACATAGACACACACACACTGACACACACACCCACAGGCACACACACAGACACACAGACACTGATACAGACGCCCACAGGCACACAGACACTGACACACGCCCACAGGCACACAGACACTGACACACACTGACACACACACCCACAGGCACATAGACACACACACACACGCCCACAGGCACACAGACACTGACACACACTGACACACACACCCACAGGCACACAGACACTGACACACACGCCCACAGGCACACAGACACTGACACACACTGACACACACACCCACAGGCACACAGACACTGACACACACTGACACACACACCCACAGGCACATAGACACACACACACACACACTGACACACACGCCCACAGGCACATAGACACACAGACACTGACACACACTCACATACATGCACAGGCTGGGACACGCAGGTAGCAGACAGGCAGAGGTGAAGCCGCTGCGGGCCTCTTGGAAGTCCCCGTCAGCGTGCGCGTGTGTGTGTGTGCGTGTGTGTCTAACTGAAAGCACCTGTGACTCTTTCAGCAGAAGCCTGGTGCCGGAGGACAGGGCGACAGAGGAAGCTCTGAACCAATGCACTGACACGTATGCAAAGCCTTGAAAAATGACAGCCAAACCTCAGATGAGCTGCCTGCTGTCCACGACCTGCGGAGCCGCTGAGCACTTTGCCCGAGTCCCGCGGTGCAGCCGAGAGCTGGGTCCCTCCCCCTGCCTGACACACTCTCCCTCTCTGTAAACAGCTCCCTCGGCCACCAGAGCCCAGCTGCAGCGTGGAGCTGCCTGAGCCCAGCCTCTGGGAAACTCTACAGGCACCGCTCCCTTTTCAGACCGCCCGAGAGCCGGCAAACCCTTCCTCCCCTTCTCCCTCCCCACCTCCACCCCCTCCCCTCTACAAACACCCCCCAAACGGTCTCCCAAGGCCCTTACCTCGAGTGGAGCCTCTTGCTGGACAGTTCCTGGTCCACACCATTAGAGGACAGAGCCATGTGCCGGTACAGCAGTCTCTGTGCTTTTCCCAGCTGCTCTGGAGTGAAGCAATCGCAGGAGCTGAGGAAGTGAGGCGCTGAGCAAACAAACCACAGAGGCTGGCCCCTCCCCCTGCCGTGACATCACAGTTGTGTGACTGCTTGCAGGAACTGTGCTGGAGCGAGCTGTGCTCTCTCTCTCTGTCTCGGACTATCTCTCTCTCTCTTTCCTTTCATTCTCTCTCTCTCTTTCTCTTTCTCTCTCTTACTCTCTCTCTCTCTCTCTCTTTCCTTTCATTCTCTCTCTCTCTCTCTTTTACTCTCTCTCTTTCTCTTGTTCTCTCTCCCTCATTCTTGCTCTCCCTCTTGCCCCCCCGTCTTTACCTCTATGTCTCTTTCTCTCTCTCCCTTGTCTTTAATATACACACACACACACACACACACACACACACACACACACACACACACACACACACACACACACACACTCACACTATCTGTACAGCATAGAAGCTTTTTGTTCTTTCATTTGTAAGTATTTGCATGCAATGGCTCCCCATTTTTATGGAATTCTCTTGTTGAAATGATTTCACTGACACACATGCCCACAGGCACATAGACACACACACACTGACACACACACCCACAGGCACATAGACACACACACACTGACACACACACCCACAGGCACATAGACACACAGACACTGACACACACACCCACAGGCACATAGACACACAGACACTGACACACACACCCACAGGCACATAGACACACAGACACTGACACACACACCCACAGGCACATAGACACACACACACTGACACACACACCCACAGGCACATAGACACACAGACACTGACACACACACCCACAGGCACATAGACACACACACACTGACACACACGTGTGTTTCACTCCCCTTTTTATTTTGTTGAAATGTAAGTCATCTGTACACAAGCGTTTACAGACAAACATATATTCCAAAATTCTCTAGGTATAATTTAGGGACCAATTCCTGAGCCATGAAATGTAAATAGCATAGTGATTGTTGTATGGGAAGTGCGGCAAGTGACAAGCTGACACATGTTGGTTTGCCTTGGAGCACCATCACACTCACACACACACACCCACACCCACACAGCCACATGAACACACACACACACACACACACACACACACACACACACAGCCACACCCACACAGCCACATGAACACACACACACACACACATGAACACACACACACACACACACACACATAAACACACACCAATTCAGGTTTAAACCAGAAAATGCAGGGACTGCAAAGAACAGAATGTTGCAAGTCACAAAAGACAAGTTGATACAAAGGGCTTGTTCCTCGAAACAGAGGTGCAATATATGCCTCTGTTAAACCACGCCAAACCACAGCATGCATCACCTTACTGAAATAAAACCTGCGGATACGGTCATGTTTCTGTGGTGTGGACCACACAGTCAGGTGGCTGTGCTGTTGATACAGTCAGTTTGGGAGGAGAGGATACTGTCACATTACTGTGGAGTGGAAACGGTCAGGTTTATGTGGCATGGATAGGGCCATCTTTCTGTCATATAACTGAAAACGCAGTATTAGTGGAAAAGCCTATGTGCTCTTTTTATGCTTGTCTAAGCCCTGCAGATTGCCTTCAGTAGGTTTTGGAAAAGCGTTTGGCTGCTTCCCTTGATTTTTAGGTTAGATAATTCTGACAACATAGCCACACCCTAAAGTCACACCCTCTTGCTCTCTGATTGGATCAGCGGTTAAAAGCTACCTGCTGATACAGTGGCTAACCAAGATGTGCTGTAGATTTTTCGTAGATGTCTCCAGCTAGCATGGTGGATTTTCTGAGCTAACCATCCAGTTGCCTACAGTGGGCCCAGTACATACAGGCCTTAGAGGGCCGGCGGGAGGCTCCAGAGGAAGAGCATTACGGCCGTGTGCTTGGATTTCCAGTCTGGCTTGAGCATCAAACATGACCAACGACAAATCAGCACCCCACTAGCCTCAGCATGCACAAAATTACTCATTAAATATAACTGCTTAAAATCTGCAAGGTTCCGACCATTCAGACCTTTAATATAGATTTCTTTTTCAGGTTCATATTCCTATAACACGTTATTTGTGGTTCATTTCTGCCATCAGTCCTCTTCTTTGGAAGGGGTTCCACACATAAAGAGCTGTAGCTAATTCTGGGGTGCTGGTCTGAAATATTAGAGCCCTTTTTTCTGCATGAGTGTGCGGGAATATTTCCATCCCAAACTGCTTAAGTGCCCCTGCGGATCCTCCCCCAGGCCCAAGAAACACATATTTATTTTTTCTCCAATCAGAAGCAGAACACTGAGGCCTGTGGCTGCTCTGCCTGGCACCAGGCCATGGCACCCTGACAATACACAGAGCTGCTGTCTGAGGCCAGCTGACTGCGCTCAACACACACACACACATGCGCGCGCACGCGCACACACACATGCACACACACACACGCACGCGCACACACACACACACACACGCACACACACACACACACACACACACACACACACACGCGCACACACACACACACACAGAGGCGCACGCACACACACACACACACGTACGCACGCACACACACACACGCACACACACAGAGGCGCGCGCGCACACACACACACACAGAGGCGCGCGCGCACACACACGCGCGCACACACAGAGGCGCGCGCGCACACACACACACACGCACACACACACAGAGGCGCGCGCGCACACACACACACACACATACACGCGCGCGCACACACACACACAGAGGCGCGCGCTCAACACACACACACATACACGCGCGCGCACGCGCACACACACACACAGACACACTCACATACGCGCGCGCACACACACACACACACTCACACACACACACGCGCGCATGCACACGCACAAACACACACGCGCGCATGCACACGCACACACACACACACACACATACAGAGGCACACACACACATGTATATTCTGCTGGGTCAGCGTGTGGATAAGGGCCCTGAGCGTTTAATGGCTGATCTGTGCAGCAATGCTGCTGTTGATGAAGAGATTTTAACACAGTCTGCATCTGCCACGTTTTATTTATAAACACTCACTGAAATCACCGCAGCTTCCACAATGTGAAATTCACTGCCTGGCGGTGGCTTAGGAGTCACTGAAGTATGCCACTGGTCTAGTTTAGATTAGCAATTTCTGTAAAGAAATTAAAACATGTTTGGTTCCCTATCATACACTGGTATGTACTGATCTCCGCAGTGTAGATATTCATACCTACCAGTGTGTCATATCTGTGAAGAGTACTAGTAAAAGTTAGTTTTCATAAATCATAGAATACCTGCATATTGCTGCAAAACTCGAGTCTACACAAACAGCACTAATGGTTAGATATTTATGTTTTTTGTGAATGTATAATAAATGAACATATATTTCAAGCATTGGCAGATGGTTGGGGTCTTCTGGACCAATTTCCTGCACTTTAAACTTTCCCATCATGCTTTGCATGAAGTGGACTTGCAGTGGCTTTAGTTTCCTCCAAATAAACTCTTTTGGATTTAAACTGAGATTAAAATAGGTTAAAGAGCCTTTAGCCACAGAGTCCCAAAACTGTGAAACGAGCTGATTCTTTGGAACAGGAACCAGAGATGCGTTCATTTTTAAATCTGGACTTAAATCGCAACCGTCAGTCACTTGCCTGTCTCCCAAGTCGGAGTGCAGTTGTGGCACTTAATTTATGATGACGGTGATAGCTCTGGGGGTGAAGGGACCAAATTATATCACCAGGCTTCAGAATCCGGCATGAACTAATAGTATTTAAGTAGTATCACCTCTTAATTAATGGCATGAAGAAACAGTGGAATTATCGGTCTGGTCTGAACCGTCTCACCCTTTTTCCGTCCTCAATCTCAACTCGCTCCAAGCTGCACGACTGAGCCTTAACAGTGAATACATGTTGGTTTTTTCTGAGGTAATGCTGTGTATCGCTGAAGCACCGCGGGTCGCGTTTACTCACGCTGACAGATGGTGTTTGCAACAGCGCCGCTCTCGCCAGCTCGGCGGGACTTGCAGCGGGAATCTGGCGCAGGCGACGCGGCCAAAGCCGCCACCCACCCCGCAACTGTTCATTAAGTTACAGCAGCCGAGAGAAGCCAACAGCTGTGGCCTGTGCAATAACAATGTTCTTCAAAAAATAAAGGTAATTTCAGACTATTAATATTATTGTACAGTAAATTCATACATTAAAGTTGTTTTTCATGTTTCTGTTATTTTATTTTTCATATTATTATGATTTTCCCCTCTTTCTTTGATTGAAGTTGCCGCAGCAACAGGTATCCATGCGATTACTGCAAACAAGCGCGGGCTGTTTTTCCTTTACACTTTGCAGACGAAAATGCGCAAACATGTTCAATCCCAATTTCGTAGTTTAAATATGTCGATTATTTTAAAACTGATTTTAATGGTTACATAGAGTTATTGTTGTTATTAATAGTATTAGTAGGAACACCGTCATCTTCAACAAATGCTGTCCGTGTTTTCAATTAAAATATTGGTATGCTCACCCTGTAGCGCAGCGGACACAGTTGTACCAGAGCTAACACCAATGTCCATGCAGTTTATTTCAGATGTTCATCTGGGAATTTTTAAATGTTTTGTATGTTGCACGCCTGGGGTAATAATGATGAAAATGCTTTATAAAGAAGCATTATAAAACCCGTACTCGTTCCGCAAGGGCTCGAGTGAAGTTGATAATCACTATATTAATGACAAAATGTACAACAACAAGCATTTTGAAGGAGGAAGTGGTATTTCTGGTTGCTGGTGGTTGTCTCTGTGTAGAACGGAAACGCGAGGTTAATACTTGCAGGTATTTTTTGGTGGCAGTTAGCGCTGATATGTGGCATTTGGGATGTGTCAGGATGTGTCCGCTCGTCTGCCCATCATGCTGAGGGCAGGTATCCGGGGGCCGTGACTGTACATCCCTCTCCTGCCACCTGTAGCCTTCAAAACGCAGTGCGGATACGGAGTTTCCAAACAAGCGCAAGGCCATTTAACCTTCATGTGGTTCACCCCTTTGCTATGAAAAGGTTTATGCGGCTAACGATTTATTGTTACGAAAATGTATGAAAAGTAAAAGTATGAACTATATAGGTTGACATGTTCACAGACAATTACATTGATGTGTTCAGGTTCAATATTTTGTGGGTTTTATAATTATTATTTGTTAAGAATTTCTCTTGCGTCATCACAGCGAATATATTGATATTCGTTGTGGGTACAAGGGTGTAAAGGAAATGGTATGCTGAATCTAGGGTGACGTGGGAAATTTTTCACATTGGTTCCACTCTTCCAGGTGTGCGAGCTCTGGGGAGCCGGAGAGCAGCGGCCAAACACCTGGTGAGTCTCCGGCCCCCCCTGCTGGAGTCCTGAGGTACTGCTCCACTCCGGTCTTCAGAACCGCGTGTGCTGGTTTTCCCTCCGACTGCTTAGCTCAGCAGCCTGGACTGGTGAAATATCAGTCATTAAAAGTAAATTTCTCACTTTAAAAAATCACTCTAACACTTCATAGTGCGTCTTCACTCACAGAGTTATGACTGTTGTGTGGTGTAAATATAAAACACTCGGCTTCGTAGCTTTGGTACCGCTTAGTTTCCGCTTAATTTCCCTGCGTTCTTTGCTTCTGTATAACAAGCCACACAGTTCAGGGGAAGTTCAAGCAGCTGCAACTGAACATTGTAATGTTACTGCATCTGTACCATTTTATTTCCCTTTAATCTTGAGCTTTGAATTCCAGCCACTTTGGTTCCTGATGGAATTGTGGTTGGAGTATCTGGCCCTAGCTCAGTACAATTTTTGCCTCAAACTTACAGTACTCTGATATTTAAGGCTGTTCCATGCTCCTCTTGGTGTGACCTTTCAGTTTTACAGAGTACAACCTGACCCTGCTACGCTCAGCACGGCATGTGCTCACACGTGAACACCAGGGGGCAGCAAACAACCACATGTTGCCTTACGTTTAGACATTCTGCAGACATTTCAGACCACAGCAACTTACAAAGCAAAGGCACACATGCGCATATAATAAGGTCACATGACAAAAAAACATGTGTAAAGAAAACACCGTATTTTATGACGTGTCGATGTATTACACACTGCTACGATAACCAGTGCCACACTGAATACAGGCTCGGTGTAGACAGTGTGGGATAGTGGTCACAGCACTGAAGCTGCTCTTTGGAGCAGGTGCCCTGCACTGGTGCTGTTTTCCTGCTGTTCCTGCTGTTTTAAGGATGATCAGGTTCCTGTCTAAACTTTTACGAGCAGGATCCAAACCCAGAGAGCAAACCTTGAGTGTTTCAGACCCACACTATTTACAGTCCACCATGTGAAAAATGTGGCATGTTCAAATGTACAACCAGCATGGTTTTTATATGGATTACTGCCACTTTCAAATATGTATTTTATGCATATATTATATCAAGTTGTGTGAGATGTTGTTGCAAAATACTAAATCATGTTACTCTACCCAATCATTTATTATGCACATTTGCTGTTATACTAAATTTATTTTTCCTTACTTTTTGGATTTTATATTTGACCATATACACATGTATAGCATTTTCATAAAGGATACTATAAAGAATAGCTCATACTGCATGAGTACTTTTTCAGGTAGATGCCTGTAAGGTGTGCATTCACAGCACAGGTGTTCTGTAATGGTCTGATGAAGTATCTAGTGAAGCTGTTTCTCTCTCCTGATTCCCCCTCAGAAGGGAGAGAGGAAGAGAAAACGCCACTCATCTAGGAGGCCATGAACATCACCATGGAAGAACACCATACCTGTCTCACCAGGTGAGGTCCTGGCTCCTCCCATTCCCATTATGACATCACTGTGGCTGTGGCAGGTAGAGTGTTGCAGGCGCTGTTGATCCTTCTCCGCTGTTGTATGCAGACGCCCCGCAGGGAGCGGAGCTGAGGTGGGGCAGGAATGGGGCGCCACTCAGGGGATCCCCAACCTGCCGAGTGCTGGCACTCTCACCCCGGGTGACCCCCCTCTGGGGTGTCCACACCTGCCCTTGCACCTGGCTGACGCTGGGGGGAGCCTAGGGGGTGGAGCAGGGGCCCTGTCACCTCTGTCCCCCTGCCAGGCCCGCCGCAGAGAGCTGCTGAAAGTGGGGTCACCCCGCGCCCTGGACAGGCTGAGGGAGACCATCAGGAAGCAGAGGCAGAACAGGAAACCCCCCGTGACCCCTGTGACCCCCGAGGGACCCCATCTCACACGCAAGGGCCGCCTCACCAGGAAGGTCTGCAAGGTGACCTTTGCCCCTTCACCTCCAATACTCAGAGGTCAGTGGGAACAGGTGATGTCATACCCTGTGAACAGGAATGCTTTTTAATCCTCCACAGACAGTGGACCACACTGTCCAATCAGAGAGTTGGACCTGGACACTTTTAAATCCCACAGTAAAATGTTTTAAAAGCAGCGTTGAAGAATCTTTTTCCCCACACTACCCACATATTTCACTGTCTGTTTTTCTTCAGTAACCTTTTCCACTTAAGATCAACCTTTCCAAAAGTACACTGTTCCTTCTCTTTTGGGGTGAAGAGATAAAACCATTACTTCTGAAATGTTGATATGTGTTTGTTTAACCCATTTGTTTTTCTCAGGGATGAATGCTGTACAGGAGAAATTCATCAAAAAGAACAGGGAAAAGCTGTCAGGCACAGCTCAGCCAGGAGGCAGAAACACAGCCGCAGGTAACAATGGTGAATGAAGGCTCAGTCAGCTTGCTACACCACACCTCAGTGAAAACCTCTTAATAAATGCTGTATTCCTCTTCAGCTTTTTTTTGGGGGGGGGGGTAGAGTGCAGGGCAGGACTGGGGATGAGATCATCCTTAAAAAAATCTGCTACAAGCATTTCTTCCTCCAGAGACCATGGTGCAGTTCCAGGTCTGAGGGGAACCGGACAGGCCAAATGTAATGAACAAATATCTACAGTAATGCCTGAACAGCCCAGACTCACACCAGTATCCTGGATCCTTTGATCTGTTGTGCGTCTCGAGCCAAAGCAGGGATTTATGGAAGGGCTGACTTACTTTCCATAAATCAACACCTTTTTGTCAATAATGCGTTTTCCACAATGGCTGCTTAAACCTCTGAGGCCAGTGCTGCAGGTGGCAGCTCATGACATCATCAAAGGCCGCCTGTTACTCATGGCCGTACGACAGGGGTCAGTCAGGGGTCAGGGCTTCGGGAGATGAATGGGGGTCAAAGGTCATTTGCGCCACGCCAGCAGCACAGCGTGGCGTTGGTGATCGAGTGATGACTCTTTCCTAATGTGGGTCAGAGGGCAGGGCACAGGGAGTCCACCTGTGATGTCATCGCTGAGGTGTCATCGGTGTGATGTAATTCCCTCATGCTGTGGGGGGGCTCTGGTTTGTTGCCTTGGGTAGGTGAGTAAGATCTCGCTCTGCCTCTGATAATCCCCCACGCACAGCCCCTCTGCTGATCTATGAAAATTTAGTTTACGTTGTGCCACTGTGATTCCCACACACCATGTGAGGTGAAATGCAGGTGTCTCTTTAATATAGTAACTTTTTGTCATCACAGGGGGATGCTGCGCTGACACATCTCCTGGAAAAAAAGCCCAACAGCCTGCTAGACAGGTTCTGCGACCTCGACAAAAGATCCTTACTTCACCCTCACAGAGACCAAATAGCGCCCCCAACAGGACAGGAGGTCTGTCTGCAATAAACAACAAGATTTACTTTGGAAATGGAAAAATTTTTGGCCTAGTTATATTTTAGTTTATTTTGTTTCCCGTTGATGATTATGATGATTGGTGAAATGAACAGCATTTTTTAAATAACTGATCTCCCGTTTTTTCTGCAGGAAGAGGTGTGTTGCCTGAGAAGTCATGCAAACCTGCTGTCGGAGGCAGAGGTCGAGCCCCTGTGGCAAACAGGGGAAATGCTCAAAAATTGCCATGGAAACAAGGCTCCTGCAGATCAAGCCCCACCCCAATCAAAAGCCCCTCCCCTTCCAGGAAAACAGATCCCGCTGACAGAACTTCCACATCTCCTCCTGTGAGCAAAAGCCCCACCCTGTCCAAGAAAAGCCCCTCCCCTTCAGCAGAGAGACCATTCAGAAATCTCAACAGAAGCCCCACCCCCTCCAAAAGCCCTGCACGCAGAAGCCCCGCCCCCAGAGTCTCCTCTGCTGAGGGCTCCTCCAGCGTCGCTGTGGCTACTGAAGCCCCTCCCCCGGGGGGGAAGGAGAACAGGGGCCCCGCGCCCTCCCAGGTGCCACAGAGACACAGCACACAGGAAGTACGCGAGTTCATGGGTCATAAGCAAAGAGAGAGGAGGAGGAAGGAGCAGCAGAGGGAGAGGGAAGCGCAGCAAGAGCAGCAGAGGAGGAGGGTCCGGCTGCAGGAGGTGCTCCACAAACAGAAGGCAGCCCTGAACCGAGCCAGAGCGCGCCCCCAAAACCAGACCAAGGTTAGGTAACCCCAGACTCAGTTTAGCTCTGCTTAACCCAGGTCAGTTACACCCAGACTCAGTTTAGTTCAGCCTAACCCAAGTCAGTTAAACCCAGACTCAGTTTAGTTCAGCCAGACCGAGCTCAGTGTAACCAGGACTCAGTTTAGCTCAACCTTACCCAGGTCAGATTAACCAGGGCTCAGTATAGCTCAGTCTGATCCAGGTCAGATTCAGATTCAGGTTATTTAACTGAACAGCATACCTATGATCTCCATAATTAAAGTCTTACTATCCAATCACCAAAAATGGTTGATAATTCATTATTTTTAACAGCACTGCACCAAGAACTAAAGGAGAGAGGATTCTTTGGCGGGGCCTCAGTGCTGTTGGTTTGTGTAGCGTGTGAGTATGGCTGTGCTGTCACTCAGAATATGGCTGCTGCTTTCTTACAGACAGAGCTGGGTGTCCCTGTATCTCATCGGGGTCAGAGAGAGCAGGTATCCCTCACCAGGGTACGGACACGCGGACAGGCGCCCCAGAGAAGAGGGTGAGCCTTTCAACACCCTGATTTCATTCTCTACCATTCACTTTCATCAGTCTGACAAGGGGATTTCATAAAGAATGTGGACAGCTAACCTCTGGGCGCTGCGCACGCAGATACACTTCCTGCAGGTCCATAACAGCAGGCCTAACCTTGCTCTGTACTTTCCCCGGACTCATAGTCTCTGTGATGTGATGCTGCAAGGTGCCAGCAGAGGGCAGTGTGCACCACTGTATGTGAGGCTGTCTGATCTCCTACACTGATGCTGTGCTACTGTAATGTGTCTCCTCACATGAGCTTTGTTATTATTATTATTGCCATTACTATAGTAATAATACTAGTAGTAGCACAATAATAATGAGGATAATAATAGCATCAATATTATCATCATCATAATAATAGTGATATATTTCATCTTGTCATACCCTTCCCCAGAGCCACACAGCTGCAGCGAGCGTCAGGTGTGCAGGGTGGGGCTTCAGGTTTGCAGGGTGGGGATGGCAGCCCTCTCAGACTGGGAGATCTGGGCGGGGCTGATCGCATGGTCGAAAGCAAGGCGCAGCGGGTGGAGGCCCTAAGACAAGCTGCAGCCGCTCTGGGGACTCGAGTGGAAGAGGAAGCCGCCTGGCTGGGGGTGGTGAGGGGCCTGGCACTCAGTCAAGCCCCAGGTCTCACTGGGCCTGGAGGGTCGAGAGTGGATGGTGCTGGACAAGGCCGTGTGCCAACCAGGGAGGGGCCAGAGGAGGGGGGCGGGGACTCCACCTCCATCAGCGGGGACTCCACCTCCATCAGCGAGGACCTCCCCTGGACTGGGGAGCCCACTGAGACCTCCGCAGGTACTGGATGGGCTGGATCAGAACCGTGGGAAACATAAACACACATATGCACAGCAGAGGACGGTAAAAGAAGGGAACTGATATGCAAACTGATATTTGAACAGGAGTGGTACCCACACACTGCTGTAGCTCCCCATTGACAGCACAGTCTGCTGCACATTCTGCTGCTCAGAACCTCCAAAAACTATTTTTCTATCATCGAGGTCTTTGTCGGCAGTCCTTAGCCAGTGTAGTCTCCACACAAAAATATCTGTCCTCACCAGGGCAGTACACCTGGTTCCTGGTTTCATTGTACTGATCAATTCAGCTGGTGCCCAGTTTCTGACTGGCAGCCCCCTGAATCAGGTCCCTTGAATCATGTGTGCCCGTGAAATGGACTTCTTACAATCATCAGTCTATCCTGCCGTAGAATAAAGGTTTCAGTGTCACTTGTTACACTGTGGGAAAAGGAAGTTCTCTGTAAATGCAGTGTGATCATGTATCTAAGCACTGTGTAACTCTTCTCTGAGAGTTTGGGGTTGGACCTGCGTTTAGGTTTAGGGAATGGAGCCAACAGCAGCCATCCTGTGAGCATGACAGATTTCTCAGGTTAATTATTTCACACACATCCAGATTCAAGCTGACTGGACACTCGTGAGAAACACAGGCTACACGCTTTAGCTGTAAATCTACCCCTCTGTAACCGTATCAGTGCTGTGGCCTTGCTGTGCTCCTGTGGGCAGAGGCTGGCAGCTGCGTGGGGTCGGTGGTAACAGGCCTTTCCTCTTGTTATAAGCTGTTCCTGCAGAGGAGCTGCATTTTGTTCTCACAGCGGCCTTCCTCTTTGACCTTTACAGAACTGCAGCACAGACGGCCAAGGGAAACAGGCACAGGTGCTGGGAATATGTGCCAAATACATTCTGGGTAAGTGAATGGCCACCTCCTGCCCCACCCCACCAACTTTAAGGTTAGGATCCTAGGACATAATATCCTGTGAGAGAGTTTTGTATCTTCAATGAACTGACTCACCGTATGTCTAGTTAGAAACCTAGCTAGCTAAGCACCTTGTCAGCCAACTCATATTAGAGGAGATTTAGTTGTGGTTTAGTGGTTTTAATGTCCAATTAAGAAAAAAGGCAGTTTTCACCCATAATTAGAATATTTCAGAATATTTGAAAACATACAGCCATACATATGTATACACACAAACACACACACACACAAACACACAATAAACAAACACACATGTACACACACACTCCTAAACACAGAGAGAGAGAGACAAGATGAGAAGAAAGAAACAATATAGGGTGGATTTTTTCCGTCACAATCCCCCACCACGCCAAGCAGGGGGAGGAGAAATAGTCATTTTTCTTCAGAAATATCACAGTTTAGCCGAGCTTATCTTCTATCCTGCTGCTCCAGCTCATATACTTAATGCACAAGCTTTTGATCACACTGGCGCTAATGCGGTGTTAAGTTGGATACAGTGAAGTAAGGAGATTGCTGGTCACTTGGTTAAGTGGTGGCTCTGGGTGTTGGGTTTCAGTCTGCTGAGGGCAATCCCATTGTTCTCACAGCAGCATCTTATCCCCACGGCCAAAAATCACAAGGAAATAATTACTGTAAGTCATTTCATAACATCTGTGTTTTCAGAGCTGACTGTGGCTGGGCACTACAGACTCTTAATTTAATGACGCTCAAATCTTCAAAATTCCACATTCAATAAAAATAAAGTGTCCCATTTAAATCACACAGGGATTATGGGAACGTCTTTCCACAGTGTCGCCCCAGTGAAAAATACATATGTATAAAAAAAAACAGAAAAATAAAGACTGCAGGATTACAGGATCATCTCTTTTAGTCCATCAGAAGACTCTTAGGTGTTGTTGTTCCTTCTGGAGGTCTGCAGTTTAATGGAGAGTGCATGTATGTATAAAAATAATGTGCAAAGCTATCCATTCAGAGAGAATGTCAGAGAGAATTTTCTAAATCATGCTCTCCTATATGATTTCAGATATTATAATATTATAATGACACAATGATTCATTCACATCCCAGTCTGTCCCTTGCATGGACAGATTATAAATGACATATTTCCCCTCACTGTTCCCCACAATTCGACGCAGTCTAAGATTCAATACGTTTCGAGTCTCACATTGTTTTAATGCTCTGACATAAGAGAAATAGAGGAATAAACTTTTGAGTGTTTGATACATCCTGCTGTGAAATGTCCTAAATGTAGCTGTATTCCACGTAAGCTGACACAGACGGCATTCTGGGAAGAGCTGTTGTGACGCTGATTTGCAGCGCACATGCTGGCCACTAGAGGGACATCAGTGTCACTGAAACATGGACAGAGGATGCAAGGTCATCACTATCAGCGCTAACATGCTTTGCCAAGGCCCACATTAGACAGACTCGTCACTGATTCTCAATAGGGCAGACGAGCACTGCATATGGAGAGTATATAGAGCATATCTTAAATTACATATATTCACTAATTATGTATAATCGTATTAGGTATATTCACTTAAAGGGGTGAACAGTCAGTTTTAACATACAGCACATCCTATATATGGGAAAAGAAATAGTTTTTTGGTTTTGTGTGTCAGCTTTTTTGTCTTTGCAGTGGTGCACTTTGTGTTATTTTTCATAAATTATTGTTATTTAATTTATTTACCTCGACTGGCAAGGGAAAAGTGAGCTGTAGTCCCACAGGGATTTGTAATATTGTGCTTATAATGTATTTATTCCATTCTGTGCCGGTCGACTACTCAGTAATCTTTGTCCCAGAGCAATGAGCACTTTCATGGATGATTCTTTCTTTAATTTGTTATCAGAGAGGGATTAGGCGAGGGCCTGGCCGGCACTGTGCTGGAGTAAACAGCAGCTCCCACAGAGTGTTCCTCTGTTTACCGCTTTAATCTCTGAGGGCAGGGCTTTAGTGCTACGCTGTGGGAATGGAGGGTCTGTTAAAGACGGGAAGAAATTAACAAGACGAAATGGGATTTGAATAATCTGCATTTTTAAGATCAGATACTAAAATTATTTCGTTTTTCCTCATATTTTTTCCCTGAAAACAAACGCCATCTGGCTGCATTGCCTTGGTGTCATTCATACACTGTTATTGCTGTTGTTATTGTCACTGTTTACTGTTGTAAGTGTTGGTGAGAAGTGTGTCTCTTTCACCAGACTGAGAGTCTGGCACACAAACAACAGACTCTTTCTATAAGTACACACAAACCACACAGTTTTCAAATAGCTGCATACATATTGTATCACACACTTTTCAATGACTACACACAAACTACACACTTTTTTTAACGGCTACAAAGAAACCATGCAGTTTTCAACAGCTACACATAAACTACCTACTCCTTCATAGCTACACAGAAACTATAGACCCCTTTACAGCTACAAAGAAACTACAGACTCCTACATACAAACTACACACCTTTTTCAAAGCTACACACAAACTACAGACTCTTTCACAGCCACAGATGAACCACACACTATTTTGCAGCGCAGTCGTGTTAAATAACACCATCGATGTTATACTGGTGGCAGCTTGTGGTGAGATCACCTGTGCCATGCACCTGACTCGTGTGACGTTGGGTGGGGGGGGGTCTCTTCCAGGATTAGGGGACGGGAGGCCGTGGTGACAGGGCCGAGGGCTGGGAGGCCCCTGGAGACCAGCCAGGACCCCTCCAGCACCCAGTACCCCTATAGGGGGTCACACCCTGCTCCAGGTGGGCACAGAAATTCGCTGAGTGTAACACCTTGAAATAGTTTATGATTTATGGAATAGGGATCAGCATCAGCAGAGGCCCCTATTCAGGGCAGCCTTTGTTTTATATCATAAAAACCAGGGGCAGCAGTGTGGTGCACATTGATGTTAAGTACCTCAGGTACTTAACCCAGGGTTGCCTCAGCAAATGTGTAGCAGTGTATGTGGATAACATTTATAAATCATAACCTGTGTAAGCTGTAACCTTTAACCTGTAACTTCTAACCAATAAAATGTGCTCCATGTGAGATTCAAATCTGCAACATGCTGGTAACAGTGTTTTAGACCCCCACACCATGCTGCTGGTGTGTCATTTGCATTTTACATAATTTTACATGATTTGTAATTATACAGCTGGATACTTAGGGGATACTGGAGGGGGCACAGCAGTGGTGTCACCAACAGGAGTCAAACCTGCAACTCTCTGTTACACACACAGATTCTTAACTCAACTGCATTGGGCTTCTTAGTGACACAACAGGGTGACTCACCTCAGCCACCACCAGTGTACCGAGCCGCTTTCATGATGTCCTTGATGTGTACAGAGCTTGCAAAATGCATGAGAATTTGAAAGAGCCCGTCAGTGGAATTGCTTAGTCAGGTCTGCTGGGAAGAATGTTGTCCAACTGTGTTTGCATTGCATTCATTGTCCAATTCATTGTAGAAGGAATATTCTTCCCCCATAATTCACCGCGACTAATCAATTTAGAGTGATTTGGCCAAAAATTTTCTTCCGGACACGACCCCCCCCAACACACCCCCCTCCCCTCCGCTTGGAGGAGAGGGGGGGAGAGAGTTTTAATTAGCTTGTTAATCAGGGGGAAAGATTACATGGTAATGTCACATTGTATTTATTCAGAAATTTTCACAGATCACCGGAATATAAGATTAGTGGAAGTGAAGGAAGATTGATGGTGCTGTGTGCCGTTTCAGCCCGTTACTGTGTGGCTGGCACCATGTCAAAGAGCTGAAGACTGGATAATATGTTCTCTAAAATTATTTTTAGAAGTAATCCAAGCAATTAATTTAAGTTGTGGGGGCTGGGAGATGGTAGGAAAGGACACATGTGAGCAGAATTCAGTTGGCACTGAAGATGTTTTACTCTTTCAGATGTGACACTCATAAAAGCACAATGTCAATAGCTGAATCTGTTTTTATTTTACTAGCATATCATTTATGAATCTCTGTCCCATGTCTGGCATTTAAATTTTTTGCCCCAAGATTTTAGGTAATGCTTTCCACTTTAAAATCCCTTTTATTTAATTTGTAATGAATATAAAATTAACCGTACACATACCACCCCAATCATTCAATAACCATAGTGGGAATCCATGTTTATTTTTCATCAGAAATAAGGGGAAAATCATGTCGCAAAGCTATTGGTTGAATTCATTCAGGACATCTGTGGGTGGGGTTATGGGAGACAGTGTGTGTGAGAGAGAGAGAGAGGGAGAGAGACAGAGAGAGAGAGGAGAGAGAGAGAAAGAGGGAGAGAGGGAGAGAGACAGAGAGAGAGAGGAGAGAGAGGTAGAAAGAGGGAGAGAGAGAGGGAGAGAGAGTGAAGGAGAGAGAGAGGGAGGGAGAGCAGAGGTATTGCCAAGAAACAGAGGACCGGTTGCCTAGAAACCAAGGAGACATTCCCATTGCAACATACTGGTCAGCATTTGTCTCAACAAATGAACTCTGGGAGGGGTCCACTGTCCACAATACCCCCCCCCCCCCCCAGGTCATACACATGCATAAGAGTAAAACAAATCTGGTGTAGCAATAATTTATCATGGCAATTTATAATAATGAGGGAGTCACAGACTCAAGGTGGAATTTCTGAAAATTTCCCAACTTAGTGGTACAAAAAAAAACAGCAGGGCAGGCTGCCTGCAGGGATAGTCCTTAGATCCTTTTACAGTAAGATCTCCACAGTCACTTTATACACATTAATAGTCACTCTGAGCAGTTTCTGTGTAAAGACCAGGACATGCAAAGGTTAGGACATTGGACTTTGCACCAGAACGTTATAAGTTCAACTCCTAGATGGACTGATGCTGAATGGTACAGTACATAACCAGCTGTATGAGCAGATAATTACATACTGTAAAATATGACCTATGCAAGCTGCTAAGCACATATGTACGGTGGAACACCTAGGGGTTTGCCTGATTTGAATTGCAGCCTTTCTGTGACTGATAACTTTGTTGACAAAGTATTGCCAGCAATATAATGTTTTCAGAATTTTCTGATGACTTAGCCTTTATTGTGCATCTTGTAAAGATGGCCGCTGTTCCCCCGTAGGGGTAACCTTTGTGCCCTGTAGCTGAAATGACAGACTGCATCCACTCCCACGCTGGGCTCAGGGAAGGATCGGAGGAGCAGTTTTCCTAGCATGCCCTAGGGCACAGGGTTCGAGCGCTCAGGCAGCTAGAGTCTGGGAGTCTGCAGAACAGGGCGGGGTCATAGGCTTTTCCTCCTAGGAGACACATAGCCAATCAATCACTGCCTAAGTCCTGACGCCCCCGTTTCTGTCAGTGTTTCCTGGTTCCCCCAGACTTACTTACCATTAAGAGGGACGCCCTTATGACCTTACGAGATGGGGCCCTGTTTCCATGGGGACCCCCCCCCCCACTCCATGATGTATTGTACTGTACAATGGTCTTTGAATAAAAACAGAAGGGGGGGGGGGTGTTGAGGAGAAAAGCATTCTGGGTAATGACACCGTGGAGGCAGATCTTGTCCGAGCCACGTCGTGGGGCTGCAGCCTGCAGAGGGAGGGATGAGCCGCTAAGCCATGTGTTTTGTCCCGCTGCTTTCTCTGCAGTATCTCCAGGACACAGCACTGCCTGGGGCCTCTCAGCCCTCCTCTAAACCCTCCTAAACCCCCCCGATCCAGCTGCAGTCCCAGCACAGTGCCGCCGGCCCAGCCTCACTCTAACAGCCTTTCTGCCGCGGCTCCTTTCATCCCTCCGAAAAAAAACACCCCCGTTTTCCCTTTGAAGTGCGCTGCTCGGGGTGCTTAGCGTTAGAGTGGGGGACAGAGGAAGTGTCGGCCTGGGAGCTCGTTGACGTTTTCTGCGTCTGTGGGGAAAACTCTGCTGCTACTGTGTGCTTCTCTGCTGAAAGTACTGCGATGGCTCTTAATATGATTACTCTTATATCCAAATGTCTGATAAAAGGTGAAAGACAGATAACAAAAAACTGAAAAGACATCAACCAAATATTGTCAAAATATGACAACAGGGGAGACTAACCTGTCTCCAGGGAATACATTACACTGGACAAAGTAATTTTCTATATCAGTGAAGGGAATCTGGCAAGTAATAATGCTGTGCTAATATGCCAGATATTAGGAAAAGGGACTGAAAGTAACCCACCATGTGGTCTGGCACGCATGAATAACTGGACGAATGACTCCTCTGTTATCCCCATAAGGACATTCATCTTGTGATGTCACATGCACACATAAAATAAAATGCAATGAAAACACAATAACTGCCATAAATATGCTCTCAGTGTAGCACAGAGTGTGACAGGACCAGCCTGCTGACCCTGGGAAAAAAGTGTGAAAAATCCAGTCAAAAACCTGAACAGCCACTACATGCCACTGCTCTCCGCTCAGCATCGCCCCCCTCTGGATGTTTGCAGTGTTTTTTTTAAAGTGCATTTATTTCATTAACCTTTGCTCCACCTGCCTGTCTTATGAATATGAGGAAGCCAGTGTGTCACTGTCTGGTCTGGTCTCGCCCGGTCTGGTCAGGTCTGAGACTGAATGCCAAGAGTGCTTTTTCCTTTGTCAGCGTGACTCAGAGTGACGCTTATCGGTGGTGAAGAGTCAGATGCGTTTATGTGACCTGACGTGAGAAAGTAGTAACCATGTCACAGGGCTGGATTTCTGCTGTGGAGGAACAGGGACGGAGCAGAGCAATGCTGGGCTGATTCATGCTGAGCTTCTTCATTGAGTTTAAAGCTTACCTTATGAAAAGGCAATATGGGTCAATATGTTCTAGGAAATTTTAACTGTAAGGACATTTTTAAAATGCTTTAAAATATATGTCATATGTTAATAAGTGTATGCCACATTTATATATGCATATATATCTATAAAAATTAATTTACAATGCACTGTATGTAATTTTATTGTTTTTTTAATAATTATGCGTAACACTCAATAAGTCAATAAGTGACTTCATAAGGTAGTGCATTTTGACTCATTTAAAATTTAAAATACTTTGCATACTTATTCATTGTATGTACATATGTGTATGCATATTTGGTAAATGTCATTGATGTGTGTGATATTTTAGATGCAGTGGAGGACCAGTGTGGCACAGACGCCCCCCTACAGGACGGAGGACTGTCACTGCATTCTGACTGCAGTGATAACAGTCAGAACACTGACTCTACCAGTAAGGTACTGTTCTCATGAACCTATGGGACTGCCCGTTTCCAAATCCCTTTCTGACACAGCTGCTCATCCCTCCTCATGGTTAAAATATCCATGCAGAACTGCTCTGTGCTGGACGACTGGTTCAAGCTCATATGTTAGAACCACTTCCTGATTTAGGTCTCCGACCGGAATTGAGTCAAGAACAAGTTTTGATGTTGCATAACATTGTGTTACAGCACCATTTTCCTGCCATTGACATTGACTCTCCTGACGTTAGACAGACCACTCTCAAAGACACCCAGATGAACATGCATTCAGCACAGACTACACATGAAGGCACTTGCTTCTGTCATTAGGCAGAAGTGGGTGTTGTTGGATGTGTGGGCGTGTCATTGGGTGGTGTAATGTTTGTGGCTGCAGGAAGCAGTAAAATGGATGTGACTCAGTGATATAACATGCATGTGGGTATGGTTGATGTGATATGCATGTTGGTGTAATTGGGGGGATGTAACGTGTGGGTGTGGTCAGGTTGTGTCAGGTGGATATGGGTGTGGTTGGGTGATGTAACGTGTGGGTGTGGTCAGGTTGTGTCAGGTGTATATGGGTGTGGTTGGGTGATGTAATGTTTGTGGGTGTGGTTTCCAGTGGAGTGAGCTGAGCGGGTTCTTCGGCCGTGGTCAGCTCCAGAGCCGGCTGTCCTTGGCCATTTCCCAGCTCTCCCTGCGGGAGGAGGAGCTGCGAGCCCGGCAGCACAGCGCCCTCTGCAGGCTGAGGGAGGAAGCGCTCTGGGAGAAGACCCAGGCAGAGCTTGCA
The DNA here is from genome assembly GCF_013368585.1 of Megalops cyprinoides. NCBI lineage: Eukaryota > Metazoa > Chordata > Actinopteri > Elopiformes > Megalopidae > Megalops > Megalops cyprinoides. The sequence goes on from NC_050586.1 coordinate 2,323,887, forward strand.
TGGCTGGAACACCGCAGACGGTGAGTGGGGGGTGCTGCTGGGTGTGTGTGTGTGTGTGTGTATCAGTGGCTTGAGTTGTAAGCAGGCCCTGGTGTGTTAGTGTTGATGTATTGGGGCTGAATGACTGATGAAGGCTGCCTCCTCCACTGGACCCTGCTGGCCCCTGGATGGGCCTCACCACTGGCCACAGCACACAGGCCTCACTGCTGTAAGCATTAATCAGATAATGTGGCTGTAGGACAGGGAGAGGAAAGGAGAAGAGAGGGAGGGGATGGGGTGGAGGCAAGGAGTGAGGGAGTGAGGGGTGGTGGAGGTAGCCAACAAGGGAGAGAGGGGTTTGGAGATATAGAGGGAGAGAGAGAGGGGTAGGAGGAGGGAGGGAGGGAGTTTGGAGACTCTGAGGCAGGCTGGGTGTAGGATGTGCTGCATGTTAGGCCCCAGTGTGGCCTGATTAGCTCTGTTAGAGGAGAGAGCTGATCTGCAGGAAACAGAGGCCAATGGCTGCATGGATCAGTGGAGGACAGAGCAGCCTGGCACTGACAGAGTTTTAACAGAGAACTGCTGCCCATTATGTGACTGCCTCTGTAAAATCAATCCCGTGGAATGACTCCCAGCAAATGAATCCCCGCAGAATAACTGCTATGCCAGTGTCTCTCTGTTGAATGAAAACAATGCAGAATGCAATTATGAATATCAACAGTAACAATTCATTATGATATTTTGCTGGTATAACAATGTGTGTGTGCACAGTGTATATATACTGCATGTGTGTATGTGAGTGTATATGTTTTTATGAGTATGTGTATTAAGAGTATGTGTGCACATATGTGTGTGTCTGTGTGTGTGTGTGTGTGTGTGTGTGTGTGGTAATTGTGACATTTTTCTCCGTCAGGTGTCTGGGCAAAGGGGAGGAGGGGGCTCTTGCTGACATCACCAGGAAGCAGGAGGAAGTGGTGAACAGAATGCGTCAGGAGCAGGTATCTGCAGGAAGCATGCGCACAAACACGCGTGTTGCATCAGGTGCACGGGCTCCACGTTCGCATGCAGAACGGGGTTAAGATAATCCTTATCGACAGTCTCTCGAGATCACCGTGCAAACTTAGCTGATTGATTTTCAAACTTAAATAAACGATATGTCAGGCAAAAAAAGATTCCCACATGCTTGAGAGAACCCACAGGTTTAATCCTTTAATTATGTATTTGCATGATGCAGATACTGTACCTAATTAGAGAATTATAAACTCAGGGGCCCTTTAAAGTGTGTGGGTATTTCTCTGTCATTCAGATCCTGGTAGAGTAGGATGCAGCTGCTGTGTGCAGAAAGATGCTGCAGCATCGCTGAGTGTTAAGACGTTCAGTGATGATGAGCTCCAGAGTGGGGAATCTCTGCTGTGCTCTCACCGTACGGGCCGGAGATCCGGCCCGGGCCGTCAGAGCGGCGGTTCTGTTCTGAGAGGTCCGTGTTGTGGTGCCGTACGCAGGCGGAGATCCGGCACTGGCGGAACTTGTACAGGTGTGGCCGGCAGCAGAGGAGGGTGCTCCTGCGGCAGCAGAAGGAGGTGCTGGATATCCGGAGGTCTGCAGCGCGGGTCATGCAGGACCTGCAGCAGGAGGGAGAGGCGCGGGCGGGGCAGAGGTGGGCGGGGCCTGCAGAGACACATACCTCGCCAGGAGAGGGCGCTGGAGCGTCCCCAGCGCAGCCCCGTGGGCGCGGTCAGAGTATGGGTGGCCCGAAAGCCATGCACCCTCACCCCACACAGGGGCACAACCCTCACCTGCAGCTGAAGGGTTCGGAGGGAGAGGATCCAGTGCAGCAGCTCCACGCGGGCCACGCCCCTTCTCCCACCAGGTGGCCACCTCACCCGAGGAGTCCACCGACGGGAGGCGGACAGCACCACCTGTGGATGTTTCTGGAACCCAAGACCAAGACCAGTATCCAAGACCACAAGCAAGACACTCCCCAGACAGACAGCAGGGGTCAGTATTTGGAGTGTAGTCAGGTATGTCCCAGAGTGCAACAGGAGTCCAAAAACCCTCTTCACCCTGTATGCAACCGAGCGGTGGAGAAGAGAAAAGCCTTGCCAAGGCATCAAAAAGATGACCACCAACAGGAAGGCTCTTACACCTCTAAACAGGTAGGTATGATAAAAACATGTTTTAGTTAATTCTGTGACACATGGAAACTTAATGGCGTCATAGCCTTGTTTACATTTCATCACTACAAACATGGATATCTTAGTTACCTTTCTCTGTATAGGATCTAAGCAGGCCCAATGCAAAGCCTAGTGCCACAGTGGACACAAAAGCCAGCAGCAAGCGGCCCAGAGATGGGGGCCCAGGCGGGGAACCTCTGCAGGACCACCTACAGAACCCGGAGGGAATGTGAGTAACTGTGTTTTTTCATCCAGGATTAGCCTGCGGAGAGGCGTGCTATTCAGCATAATGCATTTTTAAATACATCAGGACTGGGAGGCCGTGTGCTATGGGCTCGGTGCAGGAGAGCAAAATTAATACAGATGTCATTTACATGAGGTTAGGGTCAAGCACCCCCCTCCCAATCGACCTGTAGGTTACTGCCCTAGCTGCTGTTCTAATGGCTGCTGCTGGCCAGCGGCTTCCACAGAGTGCTGCCACCTCTCTTTTGCTCTCTGCACACAGTCAAATCCTCACAAATGAAGAGGCACACAGCCGTGCTGCTCACTGTGACAGATGCAGATTACATATTCAAACCTCCCTCCCCTTCCCTCGGTGAGAGACAGTTCAAAGCAGGGCCTGTTTATTTGATGTTGCATGGCTAATTAACTGCTCCTGACTTTGTTTGGTGGCGGAGTGGTATTTTTGGGTTTCAGATGTGGCAGTAAAACAAGTTTGAAAAAGGAAGTCCTGTGTTATGTAAGTAATATGTAAGATATGCAGAGACATGCTTTAGCCACAGACCTGCAAAACTGATTAAAAATCATCTGTAACAACATAATAACATGATGTCATAAAAACAAGTGAATCTGAAGAGTCTGCATATGGTCTGCAGCAGCACCTGAGTGATGGCTTTCAGTGGCCTGTGCCCTCACACACTCTGTGTCATTCACCATTACAGACCCTGTGTACTTCACCATTACAGACCCTGTGTCTTTCACCTTTTCAGACCCTGTGTCTTTCACCTTTACAGACCCTATGTCCTTCGCCTTTACAGACCCTGTGTTTTTTCACCTTTACAGACCCTGTGTCCTTCACCATTACAGACCCTGTGTCCTTCACTATTACAGACCCTGTGTCTTTCACCTTTTCAGACCCTGTGTCTTTCACCATTACAGACCCTGTGTCCTTCACCATTACAGACCCTGTGTCTTTCACCTTTACAGACCCTGTGTTCCATACCTTTACACACAGTGTTCTTTACGTCATGATGCCCACGACATGAATTACTGCTCTGGTCTGGTCTGTTAAAACCCTGCAGGACAAACCCAGAGATGTTCTCATACAGGAATGACCTCTCAGCAGACAATGGTTGTAAATACACACAAATACACACGTACACAAATGCACATACACACGTATACATATCTATACACATACCTACATACCATACACATGCATACACAAACATATACATATACCGTACACACACACACACACACACACACACACACACACAGCCCATTGTATACCGGGGCATTTTTTCATGTTAAAATGGCGACAGTCAGTGGCAGCGTTGCTGCTGGAATGAGTATTACCATAATCAGCAGTGAGAGGATCTGGGATGCACCTCACAGTAAATGGAAGCAGCCTCGCTGGGGCTGGCGTGCGCTCTAATGTGATCAGCTCTCTAAAAGCTGCTGATTTCTGGCTCTTTCTTCTGCCTTTCCACTGATGAGGAATATAAATGGCGAACAGCGGGGTGCGCTCAGATTGTAAAAGTTGGGAAAAGCTTCGCTTCAGGCCCAAGGGGAGAGGAGTCTGCGTCCGCTGTGCGATATCTGTGAGATTATGCGTCAGCGGAGAGAGAGGGAGAGAAGGGGGGGGAGACAAGGGGAAGAGAGAGAGAAGGAGAGAGAGGGAGAAAAAGAGACAGAGAGAGACAGCAGCAGGAGAGGAGAATGAGTGAGAAGCAGGCTAGCTGAGTGGGTGAGAAAGAGAGAGAGAGACAGAAGCAGAGAAGAATGAGTGTGAGAGAGGGTGGAGAGCAGGAGGGGTGAGAGTGGGAAAGAGGTGAGACGGAGAGGTAGCTGTGGGAGAAGTGAACAAGCGAGAGAGGGGAGAGGAACAGGGGGAAAGTGGAAGGAGGAGAGAGCGGGAGAGGAGAGAGAGAGAGCGACAGAGGGAGAGTAGGGAGAGAGAGAGAGAGAGAGAGAGAGGGGGGAGAGGAGAGCAGTCCATGCGGGAGGCAGACACACCCACCTCCAGACCCGGCTGATCAGATGAGACCGGCAGCTGAAATTGGGGAGGGTGTTGAGGCTCGCCCTCGGCCTCTCTCAGGGGAACCTGTTACGGGACGTCCCGCCTTTGGATGTGAGCCACGGCGTTTCTGACAGCGGGATCCGGCCGGTATGCCAGTCATGAACAGACCGGGGTAGGTGCACGGCTCCTTGTTTCCGGCGTGTTTCTGTGCGCATGCAGAGCCCGCTGCTTTCCGGGGCCCGGCGGTCCACTGCGGAATGTAAGGCTTATCCCAATGTGACCCTCAGGGAATCTGTTCTGCAGGAGACGGAGTGACAATACAGCTCTCCCTCCATCCCTCTTTCCTTCTTTCTCTCTGTCTCTCCCTCTTTCTTTATCTCTTGCTCTCTTTCTCCATCTCTCCATCACCCTTTCTCTCTCTGTCCCTCTCTCTTTCTCTCTCAACCTCACTCCTCCTTCTCTCTCTCCCTATCCCCCTTTCTCATTCTCTTTCTCTCTTTCTCATCCCTCCCTCCCTCTCTCTGTTTCTCCCCTCTCCCTTTCTTTGTCTATCTGTCTCTCCAAGATTGTAAGATTCCCGTTGTGCTCTAATGGCATGACTTTTAAATGTGCAATATTGCCAGCACAAGGTTACAAATCGGGGATGTATGGTACAATATATAATACATATTTTACATACATAGTGGTGTAATAATGCAAGCAGTGCAATAATTATGACTGAAAAGAAGAAAGACTCTGACACAGACAGTAAAGAATAATACTGTCAGATAATGACCATATTAAAAATGAAATAAGGAACTTGGAAATGTTAGCGGTGTTGCTCTGGGATGTCTGCATACATAGCTGACAGCTTTGCCATCCGTTCTTCCTGCCCAGGAAGGATGGGGATTTTATTGTGGCCTCAGATATCTGTCTTTCCCAATCCCTCTCTCTCTCTCTCCCCCTCCCTTTCTCCCTCTCTCTCTCTCCCTCTCCCTCTCTCTTTACCTCCCTCTCTGTCTCTCTCCTTCTCTCTCTCTCTCTTTCCCTCCTTCTCACTCTGTCTCTCTCTCTCTCTCTCTTTCTCGTTCTCTCTCTCTCTCTCCCCTCTCGCTCCCTCTGTCTCTTTCTCTCTCTCTATCTCTCTCTCTTCCCCCTCTCTCTCCCCCTCTCTCTCTGAGGAGGTTGTGAGTTCACATGGAAACGAGGGCAGACCCAGGTTGACGGGTGACACCCGTTCGGGCCTGTAATTTTGCTGACACGTTCAGAGCCAGGCCTTGGGGGGCGGAGGGCGACCGCAGGAAATGTAGCAATTTAGGGCTCATTAATATGCACAGGGGGAATGTTTTGTATGTTTCGGGTTAGAACTGGTTTGGATTTTCCTGCATGCAGCAGCAGCCTCTGGCTGATGCAGAGACTGGCCTCCTCTTAGCAGAGCTAATGCATTTATCTTGATGTATTTGATCTGAAAAATGACTGCGCAGAACTGCACCAGGAAGAGGAGTGTCAGTGAGGACCCTGGACCGCGGGCGGGAGGATCGGAGACGTTGTTGTGTTCTTGCACCCAGTATTTGATCTGCTCCGTATTGAAATACAGACACGCAGTGATGCAAGTGGACCAGGAGAAGGACGCACCGGAGACAGCAAGTGCTGTGATATAACGTGTCCTTCGCCTGTCAGGTTTCTGTCGAAGACGGACTTGGGTCTGAGAAGGCTTCTGTCCTCGGACGACGTGTGGAC
>NC_050586.1:2335000-2342500 GCF_013368585.1 Megalops cyprinoides
CTGCAGATCCCCAACGGGGCCTGTGAGGACGTCTTTATCTGCGGGGTGTCATCCGCACCCCCCTGCTGTGGCTGTGAGCCTGATGCAAACGCAGCCCAGCCACTAGGGGGCGCTGAAAGCGAGGACTGCACCGTGAGACACACTGCTGTGTCTGACCTGCAGGAAATACTGCACCCACAGGATGAGTGCTGTGCTGAAGGTCTCGGAGGACACAAGGACGCCTCGGATCTCCACGCGGACGCAAGGGGACCAGCCACCCTGTCCTTCCTCTCCCTGGAGCAGCCAGCCCACTCTGGGGAGGAGAAGGTCACCTGGTCAGGGTGGAGTGATGCACATCTCCAGGTCACACAGGTGGGGACAGTGGGAACCATCGGCAGGTGTGGTGGAGATTTAGAGTCCCTGGTGGAAAGGCTGATGGGAGAGCTGCTGAAGGAGGTGGTGAAGGAGGCCGAGGAGGTCAAGAGAAGACGTCATGGCAACAGGGGCTCCCCTCAGGAGGATAGCCATGTTCCAAACTCTGTAAGTACCGCAGAAAAGCAGAAGGTGTTTCCACATTGGCACCATGTTTGCCTTTGCAATTATCAAGCTTATCAAACTGTTTCTATGCCAGCTCAGACTGAAAGGTAAATAGTAACTCCACCAAAAATACGTTCTCTGTTCTTGCCTGTAAAATCCTCCATATCCATGTCCATGTGTTTTGAAATGACTCAGAAGATACGCTGTGCTCCTGCGCTACGCTGTGTTCCTGCGTTATACTGTGTTCCTGAGTAAACACTGTGTCCCTGTGCTACGCTGTGTCCTTGTGTTATGCTGTGCCTCTGTGCTATGCTGTGTCCCTGTGCTACATTGTGCCCCTGTGCTATGCTGTGTCCCTGTGCTACACCGTGTCCCTGTGCTATGCTGTGTCCCTGTGCTACACCGTGTCCCTGTGCTATGCTGTGTCCCTGTGCTACACCGTGTCCCTGTGCTACGCTGTGTCCCTGTGCTACATTGTGTCCCTGTGCTATGCTGTGTCCCTGTGCTACACCGTGTCCCTGTGCTACGCTGTGTCCCTGTGCTACATTGTGTCCCTGTGCTATGCTGTGTCCCTGTGCTACACCGTGTCCCTGTGCCATACTGTATCCCTCCTGTGTCTCTCTGTGGTGCAGGAGCAGAGGAGGAGTGAGGGCAGTCAGACCAGAGCAAGTCCACTATGTTTCAGTGATCAGTGGCACTGTTCGCTGGCCTGCGTGACTCAGCCCAAGGTTCGAGTGCAGCCCCACGACCCCGGGGTCATCCACAGGCTGGTGGGGGCTTCAGTGAAGGCCCTATGGGGTCAGAGGGGGGGTCACGTGACCATCAGGGATGCACCTGCTTACCTGGTTGATGAGGAGAGTCGCAGAGCTTACAGACAGGTGAGTGTGAGGCTCATTTCAGCAGCAGATCCGTACCCGCCTGCAGTTTCAGACAGGAGAGTGAAAAATGGCCTGTCGTTTCAGCTCATATTTGATCTGACCTCTGACATATTCCATGAGATGGTGAAGGATCGGCAGAAGACTGGCGGATCTCCATGGGAAACAAAGGACCAATTATCTCTTTCTATCTGCTCAGGCAAAACCTCTCTCAGAGACATCAAGGTAAAAGCAGAGACTGGAAAACAATTAGATATTTTTAAAAATGTTTTTTAACAAAAATAGTTTTTATCCAACATTCAGTGAACTGCATGACATTTCAGTGATGAGAATGCCAAAGAAACTATGAAATATATAAAAGGAATACTGTTAAAGGGATTTGTATGCCTCCTTATCATGAGAAATGACTAATGCAACAGATATTTATAAGAATAACACAAACACAATGAAGTATCATAGATCTTCTCAAACATAAAAATTACCTTTGTGAACCAGAAGGAAAATTGTGTGTGGCGTCATAAGGTATTAAGGTCAGTTTTAACATCAATTTCAGTCAAATGGGTAAACAAAAAATGATTAATTCAGTGTGGGCTATTTAGTTTGCAACAGATGACCTTGGCTCAACTATGGACTTTACTCCCTAAAAATTCCAGCTGTTGTCCAGGGGGTCAGAACTGAATGTGTCCTTAAAGCTTCACCAATCATTGCCGCAGGTCATGATTCAGACTGAGGTTCGGAGGATTCTGAACCTGGATTGCACGGACGCAGAACTGCGGGAGACACTGCAGAAACTGTGCAAGTACCGGACAGCTCACAGAGACAGGGTGGACTACATCCTGGTGGGTATAGTTCAGCTGCATGTGAGATGACAGGGTCACAGATGCATTATGCTGATGTTCACATAAAAACATGTACAAAATGTGCTGTATATGATGGCAAACAACACTTTCAATCATTACTGTTTACATAAGGAACACGTTGAGTGTTAAATGTTGAGTCATTAGTAGCTGTACCTTTTATGATACACTGTAGAATACTGGCCCATAATCCAATTGTTCTCTTGTGCAGGAAGTCGCTCTTGATAAGAGCATCTGCTAAATGAATGTAATGTAATGTAATGCAATCCAGTCTTAGTATAATCAGACTTCAGAGCTGAGAATCAAAATATTTTTTTTTCTTTCATTTTTATCAATATTTTAAACTCAATATTTTCTGAAAGTAGAGTATGCTAAATTTTTTCTGCATTGTGGACCCTTTGTTGGTATTTGATAACCACCTTAGACAAAAGGTTTTTCCCCAAATAGCCGTAGTTTTGATGTAATTTCTGTCACACTGTGAAAAGAATAGATTGTTAAAAAATGAAAGCATTTAAATGATCTTAATCTGAATTACTTATGTAAAGCATTGTTGCAATGTACTAGAGTGCTTTTTGGGTCGTTAGAGCAAGATTCAGATTTTCATAGGTGCAGTATATGGCATTGGACCAACATATATCTGAGTAGGGCTTTATATTACTAAAACCAGATTAAAAAATGTGCAACCATTTGACTGTAGAAGAGTAATATTACCTTTAAGGGCTGTAAGGGGGCACACAGGAAACCCCAGCATTCTACATACAGAATTAAAGTTAATCTTTTTTGCATTTACAATATGGGTAATATTTGTCCGTAAACATACCACAGTTTAACTTTGGATAGATTCCAGCAGCTCTTCTGGAAAGAGCTCAGCACTGGAGATGAATGGAGTACATTTTACATTTACATTTATTTATTTAGCAGACGCTTTTTTCCAAAGTGACTTACAAAAGTGCATACAGCAAGTACAGCGACAGTACGGGGACAGGATGTGTACAGTTCCACAATGAGACAGTTCTCAGCTGAGAGCAAGGTCTGTTTGAGGACACAGTACTATCAAGTAGTTTTGCATAAGCTACAGTTTGGGGCTATGTTGATGGCATAGTGGAGGACAGTGCTTCTATTGTTGGTAAAACATCACAGCTTCATGTTTTCCGCTAACTGACTGCATGTTTGTTTTTATTGATGCTCAGATTCAGGAACTCCATAAGGATGAGATGCAGTGGGTGGACTACAGCCTCGACCAGCTCCATGTCAAAATGCAACTGACTGAGGAGATTTTCGACATCCTTCTGCAGGACACAGTCTCAGTTCTCAATAAAATTTATGGAGCGCCCTCTGGTGTCAGTCCTCCAAGCCCACAATCCTCTCAGTTATCACTTATACCCTAGTAATGTAGCTCAAGGGTGAGACAGGGTCTATCCACCCATCATAAAGTGACTCTCTTAACTCAGATCTCAACAGACTGTTTCACCTCATTGTTTTTGAACTCAGTGGAACAAACTGTTTCCTTTTCCATGAGTGGAGACTGATTCTCTCTGCACTTTTCACATGTGCTGTATAGGGATTGATTAAGAAAGGCAGCAAATTACACATACAAAAGTAATCAATATAATAAATGTGAATATAATACTTTTCCTCAAATATGATCTGAGGAATATAAATTATACCTTTTGTTTCCTTCATATGTAGAAATGCAATTGATATTAAGGAGGCTGTCGTTGAATATAGGCAAAATTCCTCCTTTTGTGAAACAGATAGTCACAGACCCCACCCTGGAACGATCTGGAATCCACTCTTCTTCCTCGGGACACATCTGCGGCCTTGCTCTGCTGGAAATCAGCTGCTGTTCTCAAACCTCTCAGGAAAGGTGGCTCACTCTGTGAAGCCATTCAGAGTTCCATTATATCTCTGCGTAAATGTGACAATCCAGTTTTTGACACAGTGCATGTAAGTCTCTCACAACGGTCTGTGTCACTTCATGCCAAAATCAAGGGACGTTCGCTCAGGTGATTTCCAGCCTACTGATGGATTATAAGGGTATCCTACGAAATGAGGTCTCTGCAGCAAGCGGGCAGCCTGAGCTGTGACACAATCCCACAGGAGTTTGGGAAATGTTTGTGCAAACAAGGGTTTCTCCCCAAAGTTCCCCCGAGTGTTAACTCAGAACAGAAAATATGTCATGTTATTTCTGTTAGACATAAATTGAAAAAATATGATTATTGCCATTACAGTGATTGTCACAGACAGGGCTCTCAAAGATCTGAAATGGCATTTAAATTCCTTGAGAGAAAATATAGAAAGAAAAAAATGTGCTGTGAGATTGGCAGTGTATTTGATTGTGAAGTCGTTGTGTCAATATGGATTGAATGAAACAATCAATCAAAATAATATGAATTCGGATCTAATCTATCTATCCAGTAAATGAAAAACACTTGCTTAATGTGTGTGGATTTTTTTCTTTTTTTTTGATTGAATTATATTTTTGTACTCCACAAATATTACAATGTTATACTCAGTTGAGGCATTAAATCTAATAAAATGTTTTAAGATGTGATGTTGCTCGTCCCGTGTTCATTGGTCAGCTGCAGAGTGTCCCGTTGAGTTTGCCGCGACAGCGCGGATTGGCTGGAGCCGCCTTGATTTCGGGGGCGCGTCTGCGCCTGAAGACCCGCCCACGAGTCCCGAACCTCGTGCGTACGTGTTCAACCCAAGTGCTGTTCCCGAATCAGCTTTACCGTTTTTCTCAAAGCAGCAGGAGTGCGGATTACAGCGCGGATATCTGATTCTGGATCGGCTACTGGGCGTAAAAAGTTTGCAGGGAGGCGTGGCCGACAGCGGCTAAGGTCCTTCCTACTCGGTGATGTGAGGGTCGCGCAGGCGCAGTGGCGGCAGTGATTTTTACAGTTCGGTGCTATCCGGTAGTAGCCGCATATTCGCGTAGACATGGCGACCCTCGGTCACGGCCGCCGTGGAGCAGCTCTCCGCTTCCCAGCCGCTGTACGCTCCGTTACGAGCCTCTTCCTACTCCTGCTCTTTCAGCGGGCTCAGGGCACCCGGCTGTACTCCAGCGAGGACCCGCTGACGATACTGACCAGCGACACTTTGAAGGAAACCCTGCGCAACTCCTCCGCCGCCTGGCTGGTCCAGTTTTACTCGTCCTGGTGCGGCCACTGCATCCAGTACTCCCCGACATGGAAAGCGCTGGCCGGGGACGTGAAAGGTGAGGGAGCCGGGGATCCCGGAGGCCTAACAGCTGTTAGGTTTTATTCTACACTAGCCAGTCACGTAGCTACTTAGCCAGCTGATAAGAGATCCGACTGGTTGATAAAGCATCAGCTACCTTAATTAGCAGCAGAATGCCACCTTTGCTCCTGTCGTTAGGTCGCAGTATTAATGACCAGCTGGCTGGCTTCATAATCTTAGAACAGTGGAGTGCATTCTTGTTTCTGATAACTTTGTTGAGTACCACTGTGATTTTGCTGCTTAGCTACTCAGCTAGTTAGGTGTGTGAATTTTAGATTTTTCTAAAATCTAGCCTTACTGTCCGACATTAACGCTGACGTAACGTTACGCCGTGATTTAGCCAGCTGGACCGCTAGCAAAATCATGTAACGGGCGATCATCGCTTCTGTACTGGATAGGTAGATGGTTAGCTAAGTGGCTAAATAAACGTCTTACAATGGAAACAACATTTTAATTAACAGCTCTGTGGATAAGTAGTTAGGCTGCAAGCAGATCGGTTGTTAAATAGTCCATGGGCAGTTTATGAGGGCGGATGGTGAAGGCACAGCGTTTGTATTTGGGTGGATTCTCCAAAAGGCTGACATTATTCAGTGGAAAACATCAGTGGTGTTTTGTCTGCTGATTTTTTAAGCCGACCTTGAACGCTGTCCCTTCGCCTCACAGCACCTGTGGGACCAGGTGTGGATCCTTAGATGGTTCACATACCTGTCTGAGCTCTGCTCGTAGAGCTGTTTGCCCGCCGTAACTCACCTGTCTGGTAACGCTGACGTCAGCTTTATGCCAGTTCAACAGCCGTGTTTTTACTCAGTGACTCCGTCAGTTTCCTGGAAGGGGAAATGCAGTTGAGATATCCTGATCTAATCCATTTTTTATTCTAGAATTGGTCGTTAGATTTCCCGTTGAATTAATTATAGCCAAGTGACCTCACCCATTTGTGGATTCACGTTCGAAATCTTGATTGCATTACGTCATTTGTGTTATTTTGACATTGCGGGCATGGAGCGTGACATTAACGCTCGCCCTTTCAGCGTAATAAACTCATCTCTGCAAATATATGAAAGGGCAGTGTTTTTACTCTCTGAAATTACAGACCTGGAATGGTAGTTGTGGAAGATGGCTAAGTAAGTTGAGGTGCAGGGCCAGTAAGTCATTCCTTTTGAGGATGTCTTTTGGGTGTAGGTAGACCACATCGTTTAGACATTTTTATTTTTAGAAAAGGTGCTGAGAGCAGTGGGCTATGCAGCTGTTTTCGGTCACAGTGTAAACTCTGGTAAGTTTCGGTTCCCTCGGACTGCATGCTGTGAGGTGTTGCTCCGTCTGCCTCCTTACGGGGGTACCCTGATGTTGGGCAGTAACACAGCGCGTGTTGCTTTTCATAAACAACAACATCATTATGTTTCCAAACATAAGCCTAAGGCGTGCAGCTGCACAATCACATGGGCTGTCTTCGTATTACCAGATTATCTGAGGTGGTTGCACACCCAGCCTCGGTTTGTGACTGAGAGGGGGGGCTGTCTGGGGGAGCTGGACTTCAAAATGACTGACACTGCCAAGGCCTTCAGAATCGAATCTAATATCTGTGGGGATGCATGGGAGTGACTGTACTGAGTTTGTCATGTTCTTGTTTTTTGACAGCACTGCGTGTTAGTTTTTCTGTCTGCAGCCAGCACGTCTTTGGCTGACGTGTGACTCCTGAATGGGGTGGAAAACAAAGCTGTCGGTGTGTGTGCATGTGTCTGTGAGTGTGTGTGTGTGTGTGTGTGTGCTTGGCAGTGAGTCATTTCAGCTTGTGGCCTTTAAAGACTGCTGTGGTAGGGAGCCTTTGAGGCTTCAGAGTTAGCCTGATCTCTGTGCCCTCCCTAAATGTCTTTCATCATTTGTCACAGCCTGACCCTGTCCTTACCCCTGCCACACCCATTCACCGCAGAGACCATGAGGTTTCTGTGTGTGGTCAGTGACCTTTGACCTCACCTCCCAGTTTCAGGCCATCATAGGCCTTCCATAAGTGG
>NC_050586.1:2677500-2682500 GCF_013368585.1 Megalops cyprinoides
CTGCTGCTGCTGCTGCTGTTACTGCTGCTGCTGCTGTTACTGCTGTTACTGTTACTGCTGCTGCTGCTGTTACTGCTGCTGTTACTGCTGCTGTTACTGCTGCTGCTGCTGCTGTTACTGTTACTGCTGTTACTGCTGCTGTTACTGCTGCTGCTGCTGTTACTGTTACTGCTGTTACTGCTGCTGCTGCTGTTACTGCTGTTACTGTTACTGCTGCTGCTGCTGTTACTGCTGCTGTTACTGCTGCTGTTACTGCTGCTGCTGCTGTTACTGTTACTGCTGCTGTTACTGTTACTGCTGTTACTGTTACTGTTACTGCTGCTGCTGCTGCTGTTACTGTTACTGCTGTTACTGTTACTGCTGCTGTGACTGTTACTGCTGCTGCTGCTGCAAATAGGCAAGAAGTTCGTTAGCATTGACCTTGGTATTTTTCATTCATTTAATCCTATCTAATGCGTGAAATATTCTGCTGCCCACCAATTTGATTAAGATGAAATTCACCCAATTAGAATTTCCTGTCTCTTACAAAATTGTGTGTAATATGTGATATGCAGTGAAAATGCATATCCTGAGCTCGCCAGGTTCATAAGCAGGGCGGAACAGTTGCTGACCCAGCCACAAAAAGGAGGGGAAACCTGAGCCTGTCACTCAATCACTCCTCTCCTTCACTCCTTCACTTCCTCTCTCCCTCTCTCTCTCAATTCAATTACAAATCCATTATTGGCATGATATATATGCACGGTATGTACTGCCAAAGCTTAACAATCAATATGGCAACAACAAAAATGATTGTACACATGATAAGAGCAATAACATCAGTGCCAATAACAGTATATAACTTTAGTTTACCTTCAGTGGCCACTGTCCCTCAGGCTTTGAAAACTGGCAGCTATGCAATATACTGCAAAAAGCACATTCTCTCTCTCTCTCTCTCCCTCTCCTTCTCTCTCTCTCTCTCTCCTTCTCTCTCTCTCTCTCTCCCTCTCCTTCTCTCTCTCTCTCTCTCTCTCTCTCTCTCTCCCTCTCCTTCTCTCTCTCCTTCTCTCTCTCTCTCCCTCTCCTTCTCTCTCTCTCTCTCCCTCTCCTTCTCTCTCTCTCTCTCTCTCTGTCTCTGTGTCTCTCCATCCGTATCCACACATTCCCGCTGTCTTTCTGTGCATTAATGTCTGAAGGTCAGCTGAAGTACAGTTCTGATGAAGAGTCACGGTGAGGTGAAGGAGGGATTCGCAGAGGGAAATCCTGTTAGCCTCATTTCCCTCTGGGAGGGAACCATGTGCAATCTCTCCATTTCCTCCTGATTTTTGGTAAATGGGGAGTCGGTTACCTGTTGTGGAGCTTTACACTGTACGTGTGCAGGGTACAAGGCCTCTGTAAAGGCATAATCCAGTGGTAAGGCAGTACAAGAGAGCATGATTTTTAAATGGTAGGTATGGTAGGTCCCCAGACAAATGTCACCTATCAGTGACAAAGCAGTTTCTTTGGAGTACTAATTCAATGCAGCCTGCAAAGAATGTGTACTATAAGCTTGTTTGCAACATATATGAATGGCATGCACACACAGACATACCCACTCAGTGTCCTCAGAAGGTGAAGAATGTGTGCACAGTGGAAGTGTCCTAGGAGGGGGAGGGACGTGTGCAAAATGGCAGTGTCCTCATAAGGTGAGGTTATGTGCAAGTGGGAGTGAGCTCTAGGAGAAGCGTGTGTGTAAAGCCCCGGAGTATACTGAAGGTGAGTATGTTTGTGTGTAAAGTAGGAAAGTCCTCAGAGGCTGAGTGGGGTGTGTAGAGAGGGGTTCTCCTCAGAGGTTGGGGTGTGTAGAGAGGGGTTCTCCTCAGAGGTTAGGGGTGTGTAGAGAGGGGTTCTCCTCAGAGGTTAGGGGTGTGTGGAGAGGGGTTCTCCTCAGAGGTTGGGGTGTGTGGAGAGGGGTTCTCCTCAGAGGGTGGGGGTGTGTAGAGAGGGGTTCTCCTCAGAAGTTCAGGGTGTGTGGAGAGGGGTTCTCCTCAGAGGTTAGGGGTGTGTAGAGAGGGGTTCTCCTCAGAGGTTAGGGGTGTGTGGAGAGGGGTTCTCCTCGGAGGTTGGGGTGCGTGGAGAGGGGTTCTCCTCAGAGGTTGGGGTGTGTGGAGAGGGGTTCTCCTCAGAGGTTGGGGTGTGTAGAGAGGGGTTCTCCTCAGAGGTTGGGGTGTGTGGAGAGGGGTTCTCCTCAGAGGTTGGGGTGTGTGGAGAGGGGTTCTCCTCAGAGGTTAGCGGTGTGTGGAGAGGGGTTCTCCTCAGAGGTTGGGGGTGTGTAGAGAGGGGTTCTCCTCAGAGGTTGGGGGTGTGTAGAGAGGGGTTCTCCTCAGAGGTTAGGGGTGTGTGGAGAGGGGTTCTCCTCGGAGGTTGGGGTGCGTGGAGAGGGGTTCTCCTCAGAGGTTGGGGTGTGTGGAGAGGGGTTCTCCTCAGAGGTTGGGGTGTGTGTGTAGTGGAGGGTGCTGTACCTTCCCTCTTCATGCCCATGGCCAGGCACTTCTGGTAGCGGCAGTACTGGCAGCGGTTGCGCTGCCGCTTGTCGATCAGGCAGTCCTTGTTGTCCCTGCAGGTGTAGCTCAGGTCCTTCCTCACCGTCCTCTTAAAGAAGCCCTTACAGCCTTCACAGCTGTACACTCCATAGTGTTTACCTGCAGAGACACACCAGCATGCAGGGGTTACCTACAGACACACTCACGCACACAGTATACAGAGTATCTCTACAGATACACACACACAGTGTATAGAGTACCTCTACAGATACACACACACACACACAGCAGAGAGAATGCCGGTACAGATACACGCACAGGTGTTTAGGTGGTGGGGGGTTGGGTTGGGAGTAGGGTTGGGTGGTGGGGGGTGGGGTTGGGGTGGGGGGGTACCCACCCGAGGAGCGGTCCCCACAGATGGCACAGATGTGCTTGGTGATGGAGAGGGGCGTGCCCGAGGGCTGGGCGGGAACCTTCATCACTCCATTCAGACCCAGCGGGGGCTTCACGTCCTCCGAGCTGCTGACCGCATTCATCGGGGAACTGAGCTGGAATGGACACACAGCGGGACAGGTTACCGGGTGACACTTTCGGCTCAGAGACGCAAGAGACACGCTTATGCATCGGATCCCAGACACAAAGAAAAGATGCACAGAGCAGACAGTGTCCCTGTCCCTGGACAGTGTCAGGCCCTGACAGCGTCCCTGAATGACACAGATAGACATGTCCATTTTTTATGCTGTTGCTGTCTCTTCAACCTTCAGAATGTCAGCATTTTCAGCGAGTTGGATGCGTGAGATGGAGCTGCAGCACACAGCCCAGATCACAGCCTGCACCGCAGTATTCAGGGTCCACACACAAACACGCCAGCAAATAAAGTGGACAAACACAAGCTGCTGATCCTTAGAGACCACATCACCATGGGCCCTCGCGCCAGCGTTCAGTCATTGTGTTACCTTCCCTGTGCCATCCCATAATAAGCATCCAGTTTTCAGGGGGGTAGCTGTCTACTGGCATTCTGAGGGAATAAAGCTACTGAAAGCACTCCCGCTAGGCATACTGCACACACACACACACACACACACACACACACACACACACACACCATGTTCTCTTTCGAATATTCAACTCAAAGCATAACCTTGATGCAAAATTTAACAGCCAGGCTTTCAAAAGGAAAGCTGCAGCCAAAGCTGTGATTGAAATCAACCTCCCTCATCTCTTCACACCCTGAAGGTCATTTATTATTGCATACCTTTCACGGTTCTTTCATGTGCTAACAGAGGCTTACACCCCACCTTTCTTCTTCATAAGATATTCCTGCCATTGAGGAGCTCATCTTTGGAGTTCACTGATCTGTGTACAGAGATTTACCAGGACGTTCCTGGTGAACATTGCGTTGGGAATTCTGGAAGATCTCACTTATCTGGGTGCAGTAATTTTCTATGGCATCTGTGGAGCACACAGATCTGAGTACAGAGACTGACTGGGATGGCTCACCGATGTCTGTAGAGAGATTTGCTTCTCACTGATCTGAGTACAGAGATTTACTGGGATGTTCCTGGGAAAGGAGGAGGAGCCCCAGTAATTGAGGAAAGGTTGCAACACCAGATGAACATGATTTTGAGTTGGATGGGGGGGGGGAGACTGATAAGAGGCGGGTGAGAGACAAGAACGATGCTTCCACGTGGTGCTGAATCATTTTGCTGACCACAGTACAGTCCAGCCTCTGTAACCCCACAAACGAAATCATAAATCATGCTCTATGGGAAATCTGTTTAATGGGACATAAGATGCCCTCCATAATTTATTCAGTGCAAACATTATTAAAGAATTCCTTTACCTTTTACCTTTACTGGCATGTAGGAGGGCGCTGTATATGATGGAAATGCCAGCACAGGTGAGGTCAGAAAGAGAGTTCACCCTGAGCTGTGCCAGTACAGGTGAGGTCAGAAAGAGAGTTCACCCTGAGCTGTGCCAGTACAGGTGAGGTCAGAAAGAGAGTTCACCCTGTGCTGTGCGAGCACAGGTGAGGTCAGAAAGAGAGTTCACCCTGAGCCGTGCCAGCACAGGTGAGGTCAGAAAGAGAGTTCACCCTGAGCTGTGCCAGCGCAGGTGAGGTCAGAAAGAGAGTTCACCCTGAGCTGTCCTGTCCAACACGTCCACTCCCTGCATCTTCACTCAGAGCACCATTCATTACATTACATCATGTTACATCATTCAGCAGGCACTCTTACCCATAGTGACTTAGACAGGTTACAGCTTTACAAGTTACCTATTTATACAGCTGGATATATACTGAGAAAATGCTGGGTTAAGTACCCTGCCCAAGGGTACAGCAGCAGTGCCCCAGCAGGCAATCCAACCTGCAACCTTGCGGTTACGAGCCCTGCTCCTTACCACTACACAACACTGCTCCTCTTTCTCGCCCCATGTTCCCTCTCTCAGAGCCGGTGGAGATCTCTCACAAAGGGAGAGACACAGTGAGCAAGCTGCCCAAGC
>NC_050586.1:2690000-2710000 GCF_013368585.1 Megalops cyprinoides
ATCAAACAGACCAGGCCCACAGGAATATAGTCTATAATGTCCAGGCACAGAGTTCTGGTGCTGGGACCACAAGGAGAACAACAAGGGATTTTTTTGTTTCAGAAAGGTTCACCAACATTCAGAAAGGTTCACAATTGTAGGGTTAACCATTAGAGCCACCCCAACTGCGGACAGGAGAGCCAAAAAATAATCTCTGTGAAACTTCATGTATGGTTTCTCCTTTGTTCTTGCTTTTATCCTCTCTTCCCAGTAAATCTGAGATCATATCTGAAAACTAAAAGCACAGAAGCGCCAGGCCTCCTTAGTCAAGCTTGGCTGGTGGTGCTGCGATGGAGTCTGAAGCTCGCTCGCCCGCTGCACTCCTCTCTCTCTCTGTCGAGAGTCAGCTGGGGGAGTTCCTAACTCCTCTGTTTTAAAGCACATCCCAGAACGTGAAAATTCCTGGGAAAAATCTCTCTCAAGATGTTTCCCTAAAGACAGGCACGCACAACATTCACGTGTAAATGCCTCATGCATCTCTCTCCATGACCAACGACGGCCAGAACTGTAGAGAATATTTCTAACCCCCGTCTTCCTGATTGAGTGCCTCCTTCACCGCTGTGGGACTGCGGCCGCTTTGGTTTGCTCTCTTCCTGCTTGCAGGAGGGTGGGGCATCTGAGCCGAGCTCATACAGGTGAGGATGACCTTGGTGGGAGGGGTCAGGAGATTAGGAGCCCCACCGAAAAAGGAGCACATCACATTGCATCACATTATTGTCATTTAGCAGATGCTCTTATCCAGAGTGACTTCCATAGGCTAGTGCTCCCGCAAGGAATCAAGCCAGCAACCTTTCTGTTAGAAGCCGTGCTCCTTACCACTATGCCACACTGTTGCCCATCAACCCACTTCGCCAGATGATCAGCAATCCCAGCAGGCCGAGTGGCAGGTGTACATACTGAGTGCTCTCCGTGATGGAGCCAATCAGAGACGAGGGAGGGGTGAAACTCCAACCCTTTACACTCACTCTCGCTCCACGTGCGTCAGAGTTTTTTGGTGAAGGAATCCCTCCAGCAAACATCCTCATTACCTGCACTCCTGTACTGCCGAACATCTGTGAGGGCTTCTCAGAACACACCCCTGCACTGTGATAGGCTGCTCTTCTCACTGTAATCAGACACCCTGACATCTGCAGGTTAGGACAGCACGTCCCTCATACAGCCAGAAACACACAGAGCTGCTGAACATCTGGGGCTTCGCCAGGCCGACTGCAGACAGGAAATCCATCCGATCCCAGACCTGCGACAGACTCTCAGCCAACGCGTGCGTTTCAGAGCCAGGCTGGAGGTGTGCACAGAGGGAAAGGGCATAGTTAACTCCCTACCACACTTTGAACCCGATATGAGCTTAAAGAGGGGGAAAAACAGATTAGTCTTGGATAAAAATTAATTTGCCTCTCACATGAGATCTGCAAAATCTATTAAGCATTACATCATTAGATTAAAACATGAGAGATTCCATAAATTTAATCTCCCTGGACTGAGTCATTATAAAAAAAAAAAAACACTCCCAGCACAAGTCCCTTGGATCTGTTCACTGACTATACTGCCATGTGATATCATAACACACACACACACACACACACACACACACACATTGTTCACTACTTTGCTGAAGGGTTTATGATGTAATCCAGCCTGACTCTACTGGTTTCTCTGAGGCCCATCAGTAAATTACAACTTTATTACCCTTCCCAGGAAAGGGTCCTTAATGAGACAGCCTAACTGTACACTGCTCCCAGCAGACGGTCCCTAACTCTGTACACTGTACATTCTTGTGTGGGGCTCCTGGCTGAACACTGCCATTACAATAAAAGGAACAAATAACATCAGATGTAAAATTTACTGCATTCACTCTATTCCCCTAAAAACTTTCTCATATGAAATACCCTTTAAACAAATAACAGCACAACCTTCACAGGCCTTAACACCACATATATTTCAAGTGCAAGACCACAACTGGGTACCGGTATGTGCCCGTTCAGGGGAGAAACATGAACCTTTCTCAGATGCTGTCGGACAGTAACTCTAAAAGCGAAGTGATTACTTCTCGCAGAGGCCCGGGGAGGTGGTCAGACACGTGCGGAAAGCTCCGGCTCGTCCGAGCGCTCTCCTTTCACAGTGTAAAATTAGCTCCAGCCCTCTCTCGTCCGGCACAGCTGGCGTGGTATTTCAGCGTGAGTGACAGAGCGGGATGCAGGCCGCAGTGTGACACGAGATGCAGGTATTAGGGAGAGCGGGACGAGTGCGCTGGCGTTGGGGGAGCGACACACCCCCTGGGACAGGCCTCCGGAATATTCCAAATTCCTGCACCCAGGGACTCCTGGAATGATACAGTAGACTACAAGCCAGAAAAAAGCTAAACAAAGCAAGCTCAAACGTACAGCAGTAAGGAGCTGGTCACCTTTTAAAACCAGAAAAATGTTTTTATAAGCTTCCTAAATTTCATATTTCAAAATTTCTTCCTCATTTCATATTTATCACTTGAGAGGAATAACATATATATACAAGCACAGCATGTTAAAGTGTAGCTAGCCAGTGTTTGTGAAGAGCATGCAGACAGGTCTCTCTTTTTAGGAGAGACATACATGGTTCTTCTGCTCAGGAGAGAGAGGTGACCACACCCGGGACACACCTTTCTCTAGGGGAAGGGGGCGCGTCAGTCCAGCCTGATAACTCAGGAGAACGTGGGGTAAGACCAGCCTGTACCTGACGGTTCATAACAAAGCGGTCTTGATTGTGACTCAGAAGCAGCAGGACTTGGCCCATTGCACAGAAACCACTGTTTCAGCAGAGAAAGGGTTTTAATCCAGACAGAAACTCAGGTACTGACCTCACCCTCAACTCTTCCTCACAAGCTGTTTGGAAAGCAAGCAAGGCCAGTGCCATACAATCTCAGAGGACAGAATTTTTATCCTCAAAATAACGGTCTTGTGTTGTGTGTGTGTGTGTGTGTGTGTGTGTGTGTGAAAGTATTCATAGATTTGATATTCTGCTATATTCCTCTTGAGGGACAGATTAGTGCTTAAGGTTCAGTATTTTAAGTGAGGGTCAGAGTAAGAAGAGTACATTGTGGTGAGTTTACAGAGAGTACAGGGACAGCACTTTGTATTAGCTCCACACAGGGGTGTGCCACGTGTTCTTACCTGTGGACTGATGCTGTGGCCAAAGCCCATGCCGGGCGTGGAGGGCAGAGACATGGGGTGGTGCCCCATGGGCGAGCTGATGACGGTGAAGGGCGACCCCAGGCCGTTGGTGGGTGAGTTGAGGGTGCTGATGGGGGAGGGCAGCTGGCCTATGGAGGAGGAGCAGGAGGGGCTGAGGAGGGGCGGGTGCAGAGGGGGCGTGTCCATCACCCGGGGGCCTGTGGGCAAGGCATCTGTGAGAGAGAGAGAGAGAGAGAGGAGAGAGAGAGAGAGAGGGAGAGAGAGGGAGGGAGAGAGAGACAGAGAGAGAGAGGGAGGGAGAGAGAGAGAGAGAGAGAGAAAGAGACAGACAGAGAGAGAGAAAGAGAGAGAGAGAGAGAGAGAAAGAGACAGACAGGGAGAGAGAGAGAGGGGGAGGGAGAGAGAGAGAGAGAGAGACAGAGAGACAGAGAGAGAGAAAGAGAGAAAGAGAAACAGAGAGAGAGAGAGAGAGACACAGAAAGAAAGACAAGGAGAGAAAGAGAGACGGAGAGAGAGAGAGAGAGAAAGAGACAGACAGAGAGAGAGTGAGGGACAGAGAGAGAGATAGAGACGGCAGGTGAAAACCATGCCACACTTGTGTGCCGGAATAAACAACTCAGTCTCAACACACAGTCTCATAACACAGTTTCATAACAGAGTCTCATAACAGAGTCTCATAACAGAGCTTGACAGCAGAATCTATATCTGCACCTGAACACCTGTTACCTGTCACCCTGACCTGCAGCCTGCACCTACTACACCAGGCTTAGCTACTTGTTGCTTTATTGTAAGACCTGCAGAAAACTGTCAAGATAAAAAAAATCCCAGGCATTTCTATGCTAAGAACAAAAAATTCCCATGTAATAACAATTTAAGCAAATATTATCAAGGGATTATTTCATGATTTTACTGTGGACAAGAGAGGAAGCATCCTGGTTCTGTTATGAAAGACAGACAAGTTTGATCTGTGGTCAGTGTGTGAGAGAAACACTACTGCCTCTCTGGCAGACGCTGTGCTTTTGCTCCAGGTAAAACAGGCTGGGAAATCAAACACACTTCACACAGCGTCCCAGTACAAAGACGTGCAGCGGGACCCGAAGGCCAAACTGCTGAGCGCGCAAAACGGGCTCTCTCTCAGAGACGCTGCTGGGGGGGCTGTGATGCCGGCTGCCCTCTGATGTTGGGTGTCAGCGGAGGAACAGAGAGGGTGAGATTAAAGGACGCCCTGGTGCGCTGCTCCGCGAGATAACTCCCTCTTTACAGCCAGTTTAAGGCTGTGCCTGAGGCCTCTTGCAACGCGCTTTCAGCTGGGATTACACACCACTGACAGAGGCCCAGCTGACAGATACGCGCCCGCAAACTGCTGGTGAATCACTTTCCGGGAGAGAAAAACCACACACAGCAGCCCTGAGTTCTCTCAATGCTCTCCCTCGGGCAGGGGACTCAGAGGGGCAGTGAGGAATTACTAGCTTCTGCAACAACGCCTTCTTGTCAAAACGCCCCACAGCTCAACAAAAGCGACATCAGCAGCAGTACTTCAGGTCTACTGCCTCGATTGAACCTCTCAGAGCATGGGGGGGGAGGGCACTAACATGTGAGTGCCTGTTACCCTGTGAACGGTACACAAGAGGCAATCAGCAGAGAGGAGCCCTCCAACAAAGACCAGGGGCTTTTCGGAAAGCGTATACCACCTCCCTCCATCCCAAATCAGTCTCTCCAGCAACCTCCCCCAGGACGACCCTCACCTGAGCTCACCCCACAGTAAGTGCCTGAGAGTTTACATGAGGAGACGGCTGATGCAGCTTTATTAAAACGCCCTCTGGCCCCTCAGCTCTTGCCGCTGAGCGTTAGGGTTCACCTGAGGGGCTCATTTTTACCTGACTGGTGCAGCTGGCCTCACAGCTCACCCAGAGCAAGCCTGCGAGACCCCTGAGAGGCTGGCCTCACAGCTCACCCAGAGCAAGCCTGCGAGACCCCTGAGAGGCTGGCCTCACAGCTCACCCAGAGCAAGCCTGCGAGACCCCTGAGAGGCTGGCCTCACAGCTCACCCAGAGCAAGCCTGCGAGACCCCTGAGAGGCTGGCCTCACAGCTCACCCAGAGCAAGCCTGCGAGACCCCTGAGAGGCGAGCTTACAAAGCAAGCCTGCGAGACCCCTGCGAGGCGAGCTTACAAAGCCAGAGCAAACCCAGCTATTCACACGGCAGCCGGACGTGGCTTCCGTATCCTGAATGTGAGGTGAATGTTGGCAGGAATTATGGGAAATTTCCTGTGCCCATGATTCACCTCATCAGCATGCTGAAGGAGGCTGCTGCCACGCCCAGGCCTAACCCTACCACAAAGACCCAAGCAGGACATGGACATGGCCACGCCCTCCAGTGTCCACACCTACCAACACAGACAGCTCATGAGGATGAGCTGAAATCTCCATGGCGATGAGGATAGGACAGAATGAGCTTTTATGTCCTTGTGTTAGTAAAATGCATTCAACTCCTCAATGTGCAAAACCCTTTGTCTTATTTCACTTTGTAACTATAATATACTGATGCAATACTACTAATAATAATAATAACTAAAAATAATCATAAAAAAGGATAACACGATGTCAGCAGGCGAAATACGGAAACAGTAAACTGTGTGTGCCTGTGCCTGTGCGTGTGCGTGTGCGTGTGCGTGTGCGTGTGCGTGTGCGTGTGTGAAGTTCATGCATTTTGAAAATCTACCCCAGCCTCATGGTCACCTGCCCACAGAGAGAATCCAGGCTTACTGTAAATGGAGCTTTCAGGAAACTTTACGACAGCGTGGCCTTGACATTTACTCAGCTGCCAGACTGACACAGCCACGCGCACTGCACACACCCAGTACACAGTCCCAGCCCAGAGCGCGCTTCCTCCGGCCGACGCTCACAGCGCGCTCTCTCTCCCTCTCTTTCTCTCTCTATCTCTCTCTCTCTCTCTCTCTCTCTCTGTAATTTACAGTCCTGTGTGCGGATTAATAACCGTACGGTGACAGCGCTGGCACAGATAACCGCTCGGCTTTCTCTGCCTCGGGGAGAATATGCTGATTACTGACAGGGCCAAATGTCAATAAGAAAACCAAATAATGGCGAGCTGTAGACTCCATTAGCCAGACTGTACTGTTTCCGCAATGAGGAAATATTACTCCTATAGGCAGGCAAAACTGTATTGTTGTAGACTGACTGCATTTTAAAATCTGCTAATAAATAATTCTACTGGGAAATTCTCACTGAAACCCCAGGCAATAGGATCATTATTGATGATGGGTGATTCTGCAGACTAATGGAAACCTTATTCTGCTACTAAAGTCAGGACTAACACACAGTAACACAGCACAGGGGAGCCTACATACTGAGGGTCCTACCTAAATGTTCCACACTTCATTAAAACACAAAAGTGTTGCACTTAATATATAAAACAACTACTGCTACTAATAATAATTTAGTAGACATAAATTTAATACAGTAAGAAGTGTAAGCTTTGCCGTTGATGGGGGTATTGGGGTATTGGGCTTTGGCTTGCAGTCTGCTGGAGGGGGCACACGTGGCCATTGCCAAGTGGTGGACCCCCCCATCTGTACATCATAACAGGAACAGAGATAAGAGGAGGAGATGGGGAGGAGGAGGGATGCTGTGAACAGCTGACGTGGAGAGGAAGTGGTGAGCGGGTTTTTTTATACTCAAGGATGGGACAGGTTTGTTTTAATTGCATAGGCATTGTCTGAAAATCTCCATTTGTTATTTTAACAAAAGCACTGTTCGTGTAGGAGCTGGAATGACCCACTTCGTTTCAGAAATGCTGTTGAAAATATGAAACATGTGAAGCCCCCCCAGGGCCCAGGTGACGGCCATCACACGTCTTCTTCACAGGGACTCGGAAGCAAGTGGTCCCTTAATTGTTTTTGCAGGCGCAGCTGAAATGAGATCAGAACCGACGGTGGAACGGTGACTGTAACCGGAACCTCCAGCAGACCCCTCCGCCCCCCTTCGGCCGGCCAGCCCAGGGCCACACAGGCCAGGCCAGGAGTCGGCTTACGCAGTAAAAATGCCTCTAACGCGGGGGGGTGGGGGGGGGGGGTGCACCCCTATTCTCTAAGTAGGTGGCCCCCTGCCCCCATTGTTCTGGAGCTGCGTGCTGACGGACAGCAGCCTTTCTTGTCCCACAGATTCACAGCGGATGCAATTAGATTCTATTTCAGATTTAACTGTTTCCCTCCAACTGTCTTGTAAAAGCTAAAACCTTTGTTTTCCTGGTGCAGCAGTCTGTGTGTGATGGCAGGCAGTTTCACCTTCAGGAAAGCCTGGCATGCTGCTGTGTGGGAAACTCTGGGATGTGTGACTCTGGCATCCAACAGAAACTCTCTGAGGGTGTGGCAGGACTCCTCTGTGGGTGTGGCCTCAAGTGGCACCCTGTCACCCCTGGTCTCTCTCCCACAGTGTGATAAATCTGTCCAATCACAGGGTGGGGGGGTCTGCTATAGTGACCAATAACACAGCCACAGGCTACTCCAGGCATTGTTTAATACTTTGCCTGGTGGACATCTATGTTTCAGGAGGTAATGAAAATCTGTCAAAGTTTTCTATCAGCAAACACAGAAATGTTAGCCCACACAGGGGTTCTCCCCTCAGTGTCCCCCACCAGTCTGACAGCAAAAGGTATGGTCAGAGGGAGTACAAAAAGAGCAGAAACACACACACACACACACACACACAGAAACACACACACACACACACACACAAACAGAGAAACACACACACACACACACACACACACACACACACACATACACACACACACACACTCACACACACACACACACACACACGCGCACACACACACACAGAGAAACACACACACACACACACACACACACACACACACACACTCGCACACACACACACAGAGAAACACACACACACACACATACACGCACACACACACACAGAGAAACACACGCACTCACACTCACACACACACACACACACACACACAGAGAAACACACACACACACACACATACATGCACACACACACACACACAGAAACACACACACTCACACTAACACACACACACACACACACACACACACACACACACACACACACACACATTCCTCCACTACAGAAGACACCCGTGCGCCCACACAAGAAGTACTGCCCATTAAAATGATACACAGAGTAAAAGCATGGGTTTATTATCCAGTGGGAGTCTTTCTCTGGATGACAAATTAAAACTGCTCTCAGGACACACTCAACCACAGAAACCAGACACTGGCCTGGCATGTGAGAAGTCTTTCTGGAAGTGTTTCCATAATGTTTATGTAACGTTGTCGTTAAGCTCAGTGATCAGTTACAACAAATCTCATAAGCAGATGAGCTGTATTTGCACTGAGCTGAGAAATGCCTCCTTCATTAAACCGCTCCTCCGTATCTCTCTGCCTCTAAGCTGAAAGCCAGAGACCAGGAGGCTGCTGTGCGCCCGGTTCATTTTAATGGCAGCAGTGGAGAGAGGCCTGTTCCGGCTCCACAGTGTAAAACACAGCGACGCTCCTGTGAACAGCAGTGGTACAGTGACTATGAGACACTGTGTGTGAGACATCCCCACAGTACTGTCTGGGGAAACTGAGAGCTGCCTTTCATCTAAAAGCAACAACAACAGCAGAAGCAGAGCTCGTGAAGGGCCCCTCTGAGTGAAGAATCATAATTTATTGACTGCGCAACATGGCTTTGAAATAGATCTTTTTGTTGTGATTTTGTTGTGATTTCTTTGTTTTGCTGTAGTGAACCTCTGGAGTTGCTGTAATGAAACCAAAAGCTGCTCGGTTCTGAGCTCAACTCTGCCCTATCGTTGGTCTGCAGGGGCAGGATCAGAACACTGACAGCAGTTCAGTAACGGGGCGGGGTAGGGAGGAGGAAAGGAACTGTGCCTGTGCAGAAGAAAGAGCCTCAGTCAATGCAGGGAGAAGCAGCTCTGATCCCCTACCTCTGAACTCTGACCTCTGACCTCCTGTCTGTTCACGGTTCACAGCAGACAGCCAAAGAAATAAAGTCCCACATAAGCGTAATCATAACCATAATGCTAATCTTATGATCATCCAACCAATTGCTGTGTAGCACTTTGCCACGTTGTACCCGTGTGGGGTCAACCTGGTCCAACCACACATGACCGCTCTGCTTCTACGTTCAACACACGGCTGGATGAGGGAGAGTGAAACGTAACCCTTGCTGACCACACCTGAACCATCACACCACAAAACAACAGTCAACTTCACTCTCTCCATAAAACACCACACAGCAATGCCAAACTCAACACAAACGCCACACCACACAGCAATGCCAAACTCAACACAAACGCCACACCACACAGCAATGCCAAACTCAACACAAACGCCACACCACACAGCAATGCCAAACTCAACACAAACACCACACAGCAATGCCAAACTCAACACCAAACCACACAGCAATGCCGAACTCAACACCACACCACACAGCAATGCCGAACTCAACACCACACCACACAGCAATGCCAAACTCAACACCAAACCACACAGCAATGCCGAACTCAACACCACACCACACAGCAATGCCGAACTCAACACCACACCACACAGCAATGCCAAACTCAACACAAACACCACACAGCAATGCCGAACTCAACACCACACCACACAGCAATGCCGAACTCAACACCACACCACACAGCAATGCCGAACTCAACACAAACACCATACCACACAGCAATGCCAAACTCAACACAAACACCACACAGCAACGCCAAACTCAACACAAACACCATACCACACAGCAGTGCCGAACTCAACACAAACGC
The DNA here is from genome assembly GCF_013368585.1 of Megalops cyprinoides. Taxonomy (NCBI): domain Eukaryota; kingdom Metazoa; phylum Chordata; class Actinopteri; order Elopiformes; family Megalopidae; genus Megalops; species Megalops cyprinoides. Next base: position 2,700,050 of record NC_050586.1, read on the forward strand.
CACACCACACAGCAATGCCGAACTCAACACAAACGCCACACCACACAGCAATGCCAAACTCAACACAAACACCACACCACACAGCAATGCCAAACTCAACACAAACACCATACCACACAGCAATGCCAAACTCAACACAAACGCCACACCACACAGCAATGCCAAACTCAACACAAATGCCACACCACACAGCAATGCCAAACTCAACACAAACACCACACAGCAATGCCGAACTCAACACAAACACCACACAGCAATGCCAAACTCAACACAAACACCATACCACACAGCAATGCCAAACTCAACACAAACACCACACAGCAACGCCAAACTCAACACAAACACCATACCACACAGCAATGCCGAACTCAACACAAACACCACACAGCAATGCCGAACTCAACACAAACGCCACACCACACAGCAATGCCGAACTCAACACAAACGCCACACCACACAGCAATGCCGAACTCAACACAAACGCCACACCACACAGCAATGCCAAACTCAACACAAACACCATACCACACAGCAATGCCGAACTCAACACAAACACCATACCACACAGCAATGCCGAACTCAACACCACACCACACAGCAATGCCGAACTCAACACCACACCACACAGCAATGCCGAACTCAACACAAACACCATACCACACAGCAATGCCAAACTCAACACAAACACCAATGGATCGACATGATGACACAGGATTCCCACCACAGAGGCACCCAGACAGCAGACACACACATCAGACACCATTTAAAAATCAATTACAGTGCTGTGCCAATCAGACAGCTCCCCAGGGCCGAGACTACTGAAGAACACCACAGCTGAGCGCGGGCAGAGAGATGGCATACCTGTGCTGTGCCAACAACAACACCGAGACGCCGGGCTGTGTCCCTGCCACACACCTAGAGACAGGTAAGGCAAAGCAGGGGCCGCCCCTCACCTGCTCACAGCAAAGGCCAAGTATATGCAAACGCTATGGCACTCAGACATGAACACTGCACAGCAGGCTTTCTACAAAGGCTATAGATTGAACGTTAAAGAACTCACAGCTTTTCTGCACATTAATGTGTTATAAAATATAACACCAAAGACGATGTGTATGTATATGTATATAATGCCTTCAACAAGCCTCACAAAGCGTTGGATTGTTCACCCAGTAACAGGGAACGTGAGCTTAGACCCTTGTGAGACTGGTTAGTTTCACCCTACTATTGATGTGTTGCAATGGTTGCAGTGTTAATCCCGTTTAAGTTACTCTTAATTCTGAGTACCAGTTATGAAAAAGAAAGACAGACTAATGACTTTCATACAAAGGTTGTTGTGTAAGAGTGCCTTTTTTATTTTTTTGAAGTCATGAAAATTTTTAAGTCATGCGGTCAATGTAGGAAAGAGTGAGTAATGTATCCCAGAGAGGGGGAGGGAGCCGTGCGTTCACCCCGAGGCCGGCCCAGCGGGCGGGCGGCTGAAACTTCATTTCTCATTTTTAAAAATTGCGCAACTGTTACAGGCGGGGAGAGGAGGAGGCGGGGAGGGGACGGGTCACATGCAGAGCTGTTTATGATCTCAGGCAGCCACGTCGTCCCAGACCGTCACGTGACACATCTCCTGCTCATTACACCACCTTTAAAACATCGGCACCCACAACAGGGCACTGCCACACGAAGATTGATGAAGAAGGTTTTCCAAGAGGGAATCTTGGAAAATTAGACAATTAGAAACCCAGACAAACCCTTCCTTTAACTCTCTTTGTCTGTGGGCTACTGGTAATCAGTTAGGACAAGGTGCAAAGCTATGAATATGAATACAATGAATACAATGAATTAGCTTGTTTTTAAAGACCTCCATATGTGCAATAATTTAGTAATGTTGCTATCCTGACAGAAGCACTCAAACACACATCTGTAATCCTCAGTTCAGGTAGTACTATAACAAAAAAAAAAGGTACTCAGGGTATGGGGCGGCAGTGTAGCATAGTGGTTAAGGCGCAGGACTCGTACCCGAAAGGTTGCTGGTTCGATCCCCGCTGGGACACTGCTGCTGTACCCTTGGGCAAGGTACTTAACCCTCAGTTGCCTCAGTAAATATCCAGCTGTATAAATGGATAACATTGTAAAGAACTGTAACCTGTAAGTCGCTTTGGATAAAAGCGTCTGCCAAATGAATAAATGTATTAATCTCTTGCTATCAAAAGCACACCATGTGCTTGCATGTAATTTCATTTGCTGGCATTCAACAATACAAGTGAACAAGGTCTGCAGTTTCTGCTGGTCTTTGTTCAGTTAATTGCTTAATTGAAGATATTACTTAGATGGGAAGTGACCTCAGCTGGCAAATCAACTGTGTATCAGTAGCCAATCAGAAATTTGATCAGACTTTGAGGGCACAGGGCCAGAGCTGACCTTTCATACTGTAACATAAACCAAACCAAAGGTGTTAACCATTAGCAGAATTGGCCTTGTGCTTGCGCAAGCCCCCCTCATTGGACATGGGCCAACCAAAGACCCCGCCCTCTATCCAGCATCACACAGCCAGGATTCAGTGATAAACTCCTTACAAAAAACAAGGAGCAAGGAGCAGCTGCCCCATTACACAGGCAGCCAGCCAGTGAACACAAAGCAGACACCACTTAAAAAGAAGTGATTGGGGGCGGGGGGGGAGTCATTTCAACAAGCTTTAACTGCTCTGTAGATTGAAGGTAGAAAGGAAATGAGATGAAAACTAAAATATATCGAAAATACAGGCAGTTTCCCGGCTTTACATTCTCACTTTTTCATGACTGACGGTGCATCTGAAACAGCTTTAAGTCTCAGGAATCCAGGAGGAAAGAACATCGGCTACAGGCCAAAAACGCTGCATTAAAAACGCTGCTCTCTGTCCCTCAGCGCTCAGAGTGGCAGAGCAGGGCTCAGACATTTCAGTCAAAAATCCATAATTTCATGCAGATTATGATATGTATCAGGTAACTGCATGCATAACAGAGCATGCCAAACCCCACACTGCAAGCCTGGACCCAAACCCTCCTCCTCATGTCAGTGACACAAAGCAAGCTCCCTGCCAGCCGGGGCTTTTCATTAGAGAGGACGGAGACGTATAAAACACCGTGAGTAAAGAGCAGCCTTCCTCTGGCTGTGCTGAGGGAACACAGGGGTCTCCAGCATCCCACCCACTAACTCAGCTGCTGACCAGCAAATCAGTTTAAAAAGCAACTGCTTTCCTCCCCTGAGACACACACACACATACACACACACACACACACAATCATGCACTCATATACACACACACACACACACACACACACACACACACACACACACACACACACACACACACACACACACACTTTAATAGTGCACACACACACACAATCATGCACTCATATACACACATACACACACACACACACACACACTTTAACAGTGCACACACACACACACACACACATACACACAATCATGAACTCATATACATACACACACACATACACAGACTCTCACACACTTTCACACATACACACACACACTCTCTCTTACACACACACATACACGCACACACACACACACTCTCTCTCTGACACACACACTAACACACTTTCACACATACACACACTCTCTCTCTCACACACACACGCGCACACACACACACGCACCCACACACACACACACTCTGACAGCACAGGCAGAGATGGGTTGCTGCCGGAGCAGAGGATGTGGGTTGATGGGGTTGAGTAATTGCCTGCCGGGGAATACTGAGGGGCACGCAGAGTTTAATCACCCATAACCCCAATTACACACATGGAAGGCAGACCCATAAAACCCAAACACTGCACCCACCCCTCCTACCAAAGCCAGCAAAGACTCCTCTCAAAAAACACAAGGCAAAATGAATCAGCACAAATCTATTTTAAAACAGCTGGAACGGTGAGGTCTCCAACTGTATCTCTTCTGTGGGCGCCAGGCGAGACAGAGGAAAAAGTCTGGCCAAACCCACCAAACACAAAAACACACATGCAAACACATAAACAACCAAACACACACACAAATAACCAGACACACATACACAAAAACACACACAAACACATAAACAACCAAACACACACACAAATAACCAGACACACATACACAAAAACACACACAAACATATAAACAACCAAACACACACACACAAATAACCAGACACACATACACAAAAACACACACAAACATATAAACAACCAAACACACATACAAAAATATCAACAACCAAACACACACACCAACCAAACATGCACCCAAATACACTAAAACAACCAATTGTACTTGCATAAACAACCGATTAAAAACATTCACAAGCACAAGCCCTTCTCTCCACAAACACTGCTGTGTGAATACTGCAGCGCATTTCAGACAGGGGGCACCGGTGAGCACAGCAATATGTAATTAATAATCATAACTGTGGGTGTGTGTGTGTGTGTGTCTGTGTGTGTGTGTCTGTGCGTGTCTGTGTTTTTTTGTGTCTGTTTGTGTGTCTGTGTTTGTGTGTGTGTCCGCGTGTCCGTGTCCGTGTGTGTGTGTGTGTGTGTGTGTGTGTGTGTGTCTGTGTTTGTGTGTCTGTGTTCATGTGTGTGTGTGTGTGTGTGTGTGTGTGAGTGTGTGTGTGTGTGTGTGTGTGTGTGTGTGTGTGTGTGTGTCTGTGTGTTTTTGTGTCTGTGTTTGTGTGTCTGTGTTTGTGTGTGTGAGTGTGTCCGTGTGTGTGTGTGTGCGTGTGTGTGTGTGTGTGTGAGTGTGTGTGTGTGTGTGTGTGTGTAAAGTATGGGCCCGTCTTACAGCGGCTTTAGCGGGTATTAAGCGCAGGTCTTTCTGGGCGAGTTCTCACAGCACTGCAGAGTGTTCACACACTCACCCTGCCTCAGGGACCAGGTCCTGGGCAGACAGTGGACGACTCTTACGCTTTCACAGGGATTAGTGGCTCCTAATTAGAAGGCCATGGATTCTGGGGTGGTGGTGGGGGGTTACAGCTTCAATCCTTGAGTTGTCCTGCATTTGACTGCTGGGCTTAAATCAGAACGCTGGCCTGATAGCCAATCATAACACCTGCAGTAAGAGCAGATGGAAAGAGAAGTTTACTCTGACCATGTAATGTGATAATGGAACTACCTGGTTGTTCACGTAAAGTATGCAGGTCAAATGAACTGATTAAAGATCAGAGGACTTGTGTGGTTAGTGCTTAAAAGATCAGATAGTGTAGCAGATACTTTTAATCTTAACCCCAACATGGTCAAGTGGGTCAAAATATTGATATTAATCTGGATATGCATTTAATCATTAGAGTGTTATTAGAGATTAGTAGGTTGATTCATAGGCTATAATCATAGGCTGCAAACTTAGTTATCATTGGGGTGCACCAGCTTCTGCACATACAATCAGCAGCTGTAGCTTTTGATCACGTTACTACTATTAAAGAATCTTGTCAGGATTTACCACTGCCAATGAGAAGGTACATCGTATTGGTAAGGTTGTGTAGTAATATCACTGCGGTTACTTTCACGAAACAAATTCTTGGTCTTCTGAAAGATCACTTTAAAAATGGCCAAAGGCTATCAGCAACATAGCATTTCCTTCAATAGTAATACCAAACACATGAGAGTGCATGTAAAAACTGACCAATCACATCAGAGTCATCAACTACAGGTGGTGTGCTTCCGGTTATGTTTGTGTGAGATTTTCAGCAAAGGCCTCCTTCTTTGAGATGACTGTGTTCAGCAAATGCCAAATGCTGCCTCTGAGAAAGCAAAGCCCATGCCTGTCCACACACCAGGCAGGCTTTTCCCTCACCATAGGCCCAGTGATCCAGATTCCTTATAAGACCGGATAAAAACGACCGCAAAGCCCGCAGCTCTTTTTCAGCTATCAGCTCTGAAATTCCAGGTAACTCATTCACTTGAAGGAAGTATCAGGACCATCAGCCTGAAGGAGAAAAGTGCTGAATTTCTCTCATCAAGCTTTCACACCAGAATACAATCTGCCCTGCAAAACAAACAAATGTCTCCAATGAGGCGTCTGTTTCACAGAAAAAAAGCTATTATGAGGCATTCTCACAAATGGGCAATGATTGCTGTTATATGGCGCTAAAACAAACTAATTAAAAACATATTTACGCCTTATGGTTTGCTGCTATCTTTGTGTGTGTGTGTGTCTGTGTGTCTGAGAGAGAGTGTGAAAGTGTGTGTACGTGTAATTATGTGTGTATGTGTCTGCAAGAGCGTGAAAGTTGTGTGTGAGTATATATGTGTTTCAGAATGTGTGTGAGAGACAGAGAGTCTGAACTTGTGTGTTTGTGAGTGTGAATGCAGGTGTGCGTCTGAGAGTGTGTGAAGGTATGTTTATGTGTGAGAGTGTGTGTGCATATCTGACAGAGTTAAAGTGTGTGTGTGTGTTTGACAGAGTGTGAAACTGTGTGTGTGTGTGTGTGTGTGTGTGTGTGTGTGTGTGTTTGAGTGTGCACGTGGGAAACTGTATGTATGTGTCTGAGAGAGAGTGCTAAAGTGTGTGGATGTGTGATGGATCTCATGTACATTTCTCAGTGAAAAGGAAGCCTGAAGCACCTCCCTTCCTGATTATAAGCCCATGTTACAAGCAGGAGGAGAAAACGCACTGCCCATCACCCCAGCAGAGGCTGGCTCTTACACAGACCAGAAACCAGCAAATAGGAGTGCAGGATGAATACCCTGCAATGAAGTTTTACATGATGCCCATACACCAATCAGAGTCCAGCACACCTCACAGACAAACACAAACTAATGTACGCATTTCCAGCACACGGTTCATAACCTCTACCGTGTGGGAGACGGAAACAGTAAGACACAGCATTCCAATCCCCCACATGTAGGAGGAAACACGTTCTTCCTTTCTGAAGTCACCCCCAGGCCTCAGACACTGTCAATTCTGTCTAGAATTTATTGTAATTTTTCAGCACTCACACACAAAAAATAAAATAAAATAAAAATCTTATCTTCCACTTATTCCTTGCTGTCTCACAGAACCCAGAGCAGCGATTTCCTCTCTTTATCTCCCATCTTTGCTGTGTGTAGGACACTGCGTCTGTGTCTGGTTTATCTGAGGTGAGGCGTGTGAGAGTGCGTCTGTCCTCTCCTTTGTGTGTGGTGTTCCCGCTTCACCCCGGTGCTGGTCTGAAGGAGGGCTGCGATGAACAGAGTCCTCTCCCCAGGACGCAGCATTTCATGGCAGGAGCTTAAAACCTGACACTGGAGCTCCAGCAGACTGGAAAAGTGCAGGTATTACCCCCACAGCGGGTCCCCTCTGTGGGACGGTCCTCGGGGGAGCTGGGTGAAGGGGGGGGTTGAAGTGCAGTGGATTCTGGACTGTCCCACTGGGATACCTGCCATCCCTGGTGGGCGGGGGGGGGGGGGGTGGCACTGGAAAAGAATATGTCTCAGATGAACAGAAGCACATAATGTAACCTCCTCTCCCCTGCAAATGTGTGATTTATGGCTGAAAGGCTGGTGGAATTTCCTGTTGAGTTGGGGAATTTTTTTCGGTGGCTGGTTCAGCACCGCTGAAACTGTTTTTTTTTTTGCTGTATGAGTTTAACGTTGCATGGTTATACTCTGTTAGCTACCCGCTAACCGCGTTAGCCACAGACAAGCTTCAGAGGTGAAGCGGCAGAGAGGCACGGCTCATGTCAGGAGGTTTCTGCACAGGAATAAGGGTCTGTTTGTTCCTGTTTGCGGATATTGAAAAGGAGGCTTTCTCGTGGAGCAACGTTTCGGCGATACGATACGCGATATGATTTATAAGAGAGGGTGTGTGCGCGTCACGAGGAAGAGTTCTGATCTCTGAGAGCCGTCAGCATCCACCACCATATATATCAGAGTGACACATTGTATGACATCATCGGCTGTTTATTCATGACTGTGAACGAGCTGCATGGACGTCCTCAAGGTCATCGCTTTCTAAAGCTGGGAGTACATACCCCTGCTGCCGCAAAGCTTCAGAGAGATTCCTGTCTCTGGGCATGGCGGGGGGGGGGGGGGGGGGGTTACACTGGAGGTCCAGGCCTATTTGGGGACATCGTGACTTTTACGGTGGTGTGACTATTGGAAGAGAAAAATCTACAGGAAGCATATGCAAAATGCAAAATGAACACACAAGAATTTTTTTTAATAAAACTTAATGGGAGACCAAACCAGTAAACTGCCTGCTGTCTCTGCAAAGCCCTCGGGCTGCAGCGGTGTTTGTTACTGACTATGCTTGAGATTGATTTTGTGTGTTTGCCGGAGATTCTTCTTTCTTACAAACTCATCTTCGATGAGACGTTGGGAGTTTTAGCGCCGCAAAACTTCAAGCGTTTATTTTTCTAATTTTTCTTGGTTTGCTGCTGGAATTCTCCGCTTTTGACCGGGAACAACATGGGGCCCTTCCCCGAATGTCACCTGACACGCAGACGTGTTCCGCTGCCTCTGAGGATTCTGAGGGCGGGGGCGGGACTGGGCGTGGCGTTCGGGGTTTCAGAGAAACTCGAGGGACGAGGTGTGAGGGGTCATCCCTCAGAAAGACCGACGCTGCTTCCTGCGTCCTCACAGGCGCGTGAGGGATGTCGCTCTCACGAAGCTCCAGGAAGCGGGACAAGAAGGAGCTCGTGTAGAAGCACCGTGTCAGACCAGGTCGCGTCCCAGCCTCCCCAGGTCCGGGTCATCTCACAACCCACGCCCCGCTCAGAACCACCACTCCGGCCGCAGCTAGAACACACCCTCCTGCTGAGGAGTAATTAATAGGTTCTTTAATTATTAGTTTCTCAATGCATTTGACAGGCATTCTTACTCAGAGTGAATCAGAGGTAACCATTATATCAACACAGATGAAAATGCAGCAGGAACCTGGCAACAGAGCACCCAGCGTCACATTCAGGGTAACTGCTTCGGCATTCATAAAGAGCAACACACCTACATCACATCAAGGCATCACTGAGCATAATTCATAAGTTTTCATAAATAAATTCATAAATAATTCATAGCACAATTCACAAAAGCGACATAATGTTGAATCTCACCGATTTAATCACGGTGCCTAACAATGTGTTGCAATTGTCTGTTAGAGATGTGGTTGAAATACTTCAGCACAGCACAAACCCTTCCTGAAGGACACAGTGCCTGATCTGGTCCATCTCCCCGGAAGGACACACTGCATGCTCTGCTCTGATAGAGCCCGCAAGGTCAGCCGAGAAACAGAGTTTCTCTCTTTTACTTTCATATTACTCTTCATTCGGATATCCAGGAGGAAAAGAGCAAAGTTGTGCCAGGAGCAATCTCTTCCTCCGGCTACAGTGGCCTTCATTATATTAAAATGAGTCATTTAGCGGATGCTCTTATTCAGAGCACATACATAATGCATATAATAGGGCAGATGAACAGTACTATAGATACCGCCATCGCTCACAACACAGCTGAACCCGAGTCACAGTGTAGCACAACAACACACTCACATACTGCTGTGCATAGTTACCATAGTGAAGGGAATGATGTAATATGAGACAAATATAGGAGTTCTGGAACAGTGATCACAAAGCACACCGGTAATGAAGAGTCTGTGGCAGGACAGTCACAGCTGCTGAAGTTTTAGTTAATGGAGCCGGGGAGCGGACAGAGGTGGGATTCACAATGTGGTGGATTGTGGCTGGGGATTATACTGTGCTATCTGATATAGACAGCTCATCCCACCAATGGGAGGCAAGAGCTGAGAAGACTAGGGGTGGGCTTTATGGACAGGGCTTGATGTGCAGGGGTCCTCAATGAGCTCAGGTTAAATACTCAGGCTGAGTAGCTTTGCAGGGGGATGAAGAGCCCCCTAGAGGGCAAGGTGAGAATGACAGCCTCTCTTCCACCCAGAGTGAGTCCTGACAGAGAGGACCATAAAGAGCTAAAAAAAATGTTATCCTCTAGCCCA
>NC_050586.1:2720000-2732500 GCF_013368585.1 Megalops cyprinoides
ACATCCGTGTGGTGGAATCAAATGTTTTCTGCTGTAATTAAATTCTTCTGAATCTCTTTTATTATCTGAAATATAGCTGCAGCACTCAGATGTGATGAAATCATTTTTATTCTTTTATTAGGGGAAAACCTTCACCCATATGGGCCGAGAATCTTATTTGAGATTATATAATATCCACTTATCCAACCAGGCCTTGAATGTAGAAACTCAATAAATGATGCAAACCTTCTTCCATTCTCCTCAGCCTAAAGAGACGCAGCGAAACGATGAGATTTCATAATCATTTCACTGCTAGAAATATGTCAGCTGGCACACAGCTATTGCCTAGATCTTGATAGCACAGAGACAACGGGAGTTTCCGGATGTAACAGAAACACAGGACACTAGAGACAGAAAGCTGTTCTCATGTTTATTACTTTTGTACTTCATATATTACATTTTTTATGATTGCTTTCTTGTGATATTGCATTTGTACTCTTCAACACGGCATGTACATGCATCAGCCAAGCCAACACAACAAGCTGAAACTGACCTGAAAAAGAGAGAATGTTCCTTTCCGGAACACTTTTGGAACAAGGCGCAAAAATCTGACTACACACTAGCCAAGCATCCCCTCCCTGTGTGACATACAGAGAAGCTCAGTGCTGCTGAAACTCTGCAGCCCTCACCTGCAGGGGGCGGTATAAAGCAGAGTCGGCCCCTGAGATCTGCTGCTGAAGCCTGACCCCAAAAACTGAAGAGACATCTGTGTGAGCAATGATCTGGTGAGGGCTTTCTACGGCACACTTAATGCCCCGATACCAGCTTTCTTTGACGAACACAACGCCTTGAGTAAGAGTCAGGCATCTGACATAATTTGGCAAGGCGGACTGTTTCTAAAATGCATGGAAGCCTTAATAAGGTTTAGAAGAATAAGGTTTAGAAGCAGGCTAGTCTTCCACACCAGCCCTGTTACCTCCCATATCAAACACTGGCAGGACCAAACAAACCAAAACACCAAATTATAATGCCGTCAGGCTGTGAACAGGGACTACAGCGTGTCAGTACATCTCAGAACACAGGGCCTGGGGCAGCGAGGGAGAGCGTAATGACACTCTGGCAGTGCGACCGCAGCCCTTCATGAAAGAGCGGGATGAGCACGGGAAACAGGCCGTGTGTGTGCGCTGTGAGCGACTCCTGCTGCCCCGCACCGAGCACGTACCGAGAACGAGCCGAGAACGAGCCGAGCGCGTAACGAGTGCGCACCGAGCGCACGCCAAGCGCGTACCGAGTGTGCATCGAGAACGAGCCGAGCACGTACCGAGTTCGCATCGAGAACGAGCCGAGCACGTACCGAGTTCGCATCGAGAACGAGCCGAGCGCGTACCGAGTGTGCGTCGAGAACGAGCCGAGCGCGTACCGAGTGTGCGTCGAGAACGAGCCGAGCGCGTACCAAGTGCGCACCGAGAACGCACCGAGCACGTACCGAGTGTGCGTCGAGAACGAGCCGAGCACGTACCGAGTTCGCATCGAGAACGAGCCGAGCACGTACCGAGTTCGCATCGAGAACGAGCCGAGCGCGTACCGAGTGTGCGTCGAGAACGAGCCGAGCGCGTACCGAGTGTGCGTCGAGAACGAGCCGAGCGCGTACCAAGTGCGCACCGAGCGCACGCCAAGCGCGTACCGAGTGTGCGTCGAGAACGAGCCAAGCGCGTACCAAGTGTGCATCGAGAACGAGCCAAGCGCGTACCGAGTGTGCATCGAGAACGAGCCGAGCGCGTACCGAGTGTGCATCGAGAACGCACACCGAGAACGAGCCGAGCGCGTACCGAGCACGCACCGAGAACGCACCGAGAACGCGCCGAGCACGCACCGAGAACGCACCGAGTACGCGCCGAGCACGCCAGGCAGGAGACGCCGGCTTTCCGAAATTCACCTTACAGGCGAGGCCATTCCCACTGCTGCCGGTCTGTGAGGTGCGGAGGATCCAGCCGGGAGAGGAGTCTGAGACGGCAAAGCCGGCTGTGCAGTGCGTTACTGCCACTCACAGACCGACACACCAAGTGGAGACTTCTTTACAGCACCTCTCATATTAATAAAAGTCTTACTGGACACGAATATATTCCTGAACAGGGAACTGTTTTTTTTTTTACCTATTATTAAGATCTGTTATTATTTTCCCTTTTCATTATATTTTAGCTCCTTTTTTTATGCTGTTTAAATATTATTTTGCGTATCATGCACCCCTCTGCACGTTTCTGTAGGTTCCGTCACATTTATAACGTTGTATAATATATAATATAATATGATACATATATAACGCTGCGTGTTACCCTGCAGGGAGGAGAGTGGGGAGGTGCTAAACCAAGCTTCTTTAAATAGTTGTGAAATTCCAGATGACCCCCCCTTCACGCGGGTTACCAACGCATGGGGGGGGGGGTGCTGGGGGGAAGGGGGAAGGAGGGGCGCGGGGGGTGAGCAGTGAAACAATTCACCCCACCCCAGCTCACCGCACATGAGGCTGGGAACTCCTGACCTCAAGTTCAACTTCACGGTCACACTTCAGCCCTCAAATACCGCCCCCCCCACCCCCCCCCCCCCCCCCCCCCCACTGGCCCCGCCCCTGTACCACCACCGCCTCCACCCCCCCCCTCCATCTCTCTCTCTCCCTCTCTCTCTCTCTCTCTATCCCCTGCTCTTCTCTCTCTCTCTCTCTCTCTCTCTGTAGTGCTGTGATCAGCCCTCACCTCCCTCTCTCTCCCTCTCTCTCTATCCCCCGCTCTTCTCTCTCTCTCTCTCTCTCTCTCTCCCTCTCTCTCTCTCTTTGTAGTGCTGTGATCAGCCCTCACCTCCCTCTCTCTCCTGGTTCTCCTTCTGCATGCTTGTCTTACACTCCTCCTTCCTTACTGCTAATCCTCTCCCTCGCTCTCTATCTTTCCTTTTCTCACTCAATTCAGTTCAATTCAAGAAAGCTTTATTGGCATGAACGTTACAACAACATTATTGCCAAAGCCATGTACATACACACACACATCCTTTTCTCACTGCCTCTTTCCCTCAGCTCTCTCCATTCAGTTCAATTCAAACTGCTTTATCGGCATAACCAAAACACCTCATTTGTGTTTCCAAAGCACACAGCACCAGCAATAATTGTGATGATGCAGACAACAATATTTAACATAAACAGCATCACACACAAGTGGGGGGGGGGGCAGTTACACATTCACAGCCAATCAGAAGAGAAGGCTGGGCTCCGCCCCTACTCTTTCACTAAGTCACTTACTCACTCACTCTCTCTTACTCACTTATTTATTCACTCTCTCTTTCACTCACTGTCTATTTACGCCTTCCCCACAGACACAGCTACGGCCAGGGCCGCAGAGCACTGCTGGTCATAAAGCACTCCTACAGGCTACTGCTGTTCCTGCTATTGTTTGGTTGGAAAAACAAGAGCAAGCTCAAGACGCTCAGAAAATAAAACGCTGCATAACTACACAGCTAAGCTAGCATTCTCACGCAGTCAACCTTCCCTTGACACAGCGTTAACTCACTCAACTAAAGTCTCCTCAAACTGAGATAAAAACATTTTTACTGAGGCAATATTCCCAGAGAGATCCTGCTAGCCTGGATGCAGTCATGGGCTCTTGCAACCAAGAGATACAGCCCCCCCCCTCCCCAAACACACCCCCACACAAACATAAATCAGTGCTATACATTCCCTCACCTGAGACACTGAGGAACTTTTTCTGTGGAGTGTTACTGCTTCGTACCTCAGATTAAATAAGTTTCACATCTGGAATATTCCCAGCTCTCCCCCATCTGTAGCTCTTAACTCATGAAATAGCACATAAAAGGCCTACTATATGCCTCTGTATTATGAAAATCAGAGCAGGGGGTTATGGGTATCTGTGTGGAACTCACGGACGACGGCCAAACTTCCCTGTCACTCTTAAACCTCCAGCGGCCTGATTTCCTGGCTAGGTGTGCACGTCCCTGCGGCGGCTCTCGGGCAGCGGTCACGTGAGGCCGTCCGTCTCACGGCCTCGACTCACAGGATGGAGGGAAAGGAAAGGGATGTGGAGTGAGACAACAGGAAAGAGGGAGCGCGATAACTGAGTTACGAGCAGGAGAAACGGAGAGAGAGAAAGAGAGAGAGAGTTAGAGAATAACGAGTGAGAGGTGTTGCTTGATTTATTTGTCATCTTAACCCTGTTTTGGCAAAACTGCACTGTAAAGACATGCCATTATTGCACAATGGATTTATTACTTTATTTTGTGAGTCAGTATTTTTTCGAACAATGGGTAACCCCTATCATGCTTATCTGAGAAAGAAAACATGTACTTATATATCGTATTGTAAAACATTGCTTTTGCAATTTCATAATGTGCTGTTTGTCTGGCCTACCACTGAATTGAACTGAGTGAGTGAGAGAGAGAACCAGAGAGAGAGAGAAAGACAGGGATATTGAGACTGATTGTGTGTGTGTGTGTGTGTGCGCGAGTGTGTCACACACTCCCCCAGGGCTTCAGAAACAAAGGCCACTCTCCCCGCTCCGCCTTCAGAAGCTCCTTCAGCAAACAGCATAATTAAATTTGTGTGATTAAGCTCAGAACCAATACGGGGGAAAAGCTCCTCAGATGAGGAGAGAGAGAGAGAGAGAGACAGAGAGAGAGAGAAAGTGTTTAAAATCCAGAGCAGTCTCCACGCCACACGGCCACAGTGCTGGGGGCCACAGAGCAGGTGAGGGAGCACACCTCCACCCGGCCTAGCAGAGAGTGTACCACCCCACAGGGCAGAGCGGGCAGAGAGTGTACCACCCCACAGGGCAGAGCGGGCAGAGAGTGTACCACCCCGCAGGGCGGAGCGGGCAGAGAGTGTACCACCCCGCAGGGCGGAGCGGGCGGTGCTCACTTCCATCACATTACACTTAGCTAAGCAGACTCTCTAAAACAGAGTGGCTTATGAGGTACAGATTACATGTTAGCCATTTGTACAGTTCGGTATTTACAGAGGAAATACAGGTTCGGCATCTCGCCCTCAGGTGAGCAGCAGTGCTCTGCTGGGGGAGTTGAACCCGCAACCTCATAAGCCCTGTTCACCACACTGCCGGCTCACTCATAAATCAGGAGGACAAGACAGAATCTCTCTGTTTTAAAGTGAACTTCTCCTCAGTGCGCACACAAAAAAAAAAAACTTTGAAGGTCACGCATTTCTGTAGGTCACGTATTTGGAACGCTGTATGAAGGCAGATGACCTGCACTCCACTGACACTGAGCAACCGTTCCAAGAATTCATATCTTGCTTCACAAAATCGACTCCCTTTATACCATCTCCTACATGACCCCATTAATAGCCACCGTGTGTACAAGTCTGTGTAAATGCCTACATACATCCAAATGGTTTTTATGCATGTCTGTGTGTATCTGTATGTTTGCATATTCTTCTGTTTAAGCATTGGGGTGTTTTGAATGTGTATGTGTGGGAGTTCATGTGCATATATGTGTTTATGTGTGTCTGTGCATTAAAGCATTATGGTAGTTTTGTATGTGTACATGTGTGCATTTGGAAGGACTGCTTCCTCCTTTGCTGTCACTTGCACAGGTAATCACAACCAATCAGCTCCTTCGCATACTGATGACATCATCCTGTGTTGTGTGCAGCTTCATTAGAGGAATTCTGTGCCCTGCAAACACACCAGGTGCATCATGGGTGTCACATTCTGTACTGGAACATGTTATACCATAAACAACGCACACATGCACACACACAGATGAACACATGTACACACACACACACACACACAGAGCCTGGCCTCAGCTTGTTTCTGCCTCTGTCTTTGACCCAGATTCCAGAGACAGCCCCGTGTGAGAAACACAAACCCACCCACTGCTGCTATCATGTCTTCCCATTCCATTTCTGCTGGCTTCACATGTTCTGCGCTGATAATGTGCACAGCTCGTTTGCAGCGTTGTATAAGCACGCAGCCGCCACAGCCCATGTGACCTGCACTCTCATGCCACACTCAGCCACAGATGTTCTACTGTGAGCAGATATTCAGCTCCTGCGGTCCTACCCTCCTCCGTCAGGGCGGATCCGTTTGGTAAGAGGAGGTTCTGGTGCTGACTGTGGACGTTCTGTTTCAGACCACGCCCCTTCAACAATGTTCATAACCAGCCAGCAAATCAGAACCCTCACAGCTTCAACAATGGCAGAGATAGAACTTTCAGTGTTCCACACTGAGAGCTGACTATCTGTTCCTTACGTAAAGAACCTGGATCACTCAGACCTCAACCACACTTCATTTTCCACAGGAACAAAACAACAAGACTGGCTGTTACTGCACAGATAAAACAAACACGCGGGGGTTTTCAGTTCCAGGGCCGAGCAGAAAAGAAACATCTGGTGTAAGGGCTGCTGAGAGGGACACCAGTAACCCCCCCTCTGGAGGGAACTCGTATGTGACGTTTACGTGACATTAAAAAAAAACACATTTTAACTGCATAACCTGCAGGAAGGATAAACTAAAATAATCAGATGGAGAGCTGTTTTGAACCTTTTACCGATTCATTTTTGAAAATGCGAAAATAACAGTTGTGTTGTATTTATGTCAGACATGTTTCTGTGAAAGGGAAAATCCGAAGCTCACAGTGTCCGGAGGCCATGCGACACCTTGAGCTCTCCCCAGACCGAGCCATGTCACTCTCAGAGCCCTCACTCTCTGCAGGTGACGACGAGTCTCACTGTCCCACCTGATACTCCACAGCTCCGCTGGCACGGCATTCAGTGTGCCCGTGTCACTGAGAGGAGGGGGTTCGCTCGACCCTTGACTTTTGGAACTCTTCCCCGCCCCCTCTCTTCCTGTGCAATGACACTCAGACGCGCATCACTTCCTGTCTCCCACGCAGGCTCCGTGCTCATCGCTGTGCCGGAGGTGTCCCTGGCGGCCCCAGCCCCGGTCTCTGCTGTTCCGCTCTTCATCAGGTCTCCCTCTGCAGACGCTCTCCCCCAGAGCCAATCACACAGCTTATATTTTTTACACATTATCCATTTATACAGCTGCGTATTTACTGAGGCAGCTGACGATGAGCCCTGTGCTTCAGCGCTGCGGAATACGCTTTTCTCATCCTTTCTCACGCTTGCGTTTGCGCTGCGGTGTGTGTGGGGAAAGCGCAGCTGTAACGCAAGGCTCTGGGCGGAAGGTGTCTGAGCAAGAGGAGCGCACTCTGACCTCTCCCGCTGGCTTTCCGAGTGGTGCTGACAGGCACTCTGCACCGGCCAGGTCTGCAGCCAGAACGAGGAACACGCCGGCACCACCAGCCTGTTCCAGCGCGTTACCATGGACACGGCGACGCAGGACGCAACACCTTCTCTGACACACGGCTAAAAACAAGGGGGCAAGCCAAGGTTTCACTTTCTCTTTCTCCTGTGTGTGTGTGCGTGTGTGCGTGTATGTGTTGTGTGTGTTTGTGTATGTGTGTGTGTGCGTGTATGTGTTGTGTGTGTGTGTGAATATGTGCGCGTGCGCGCGTGTGTGTGTGCATGCGCGCGTGTGTGTATGTGTGTATGCGTGTGTGTGTGTGTGTGTGTGTGTGTGTGTGAATGTGTGTGTGCATGCGTGTGTGCGTGTGTGTGTGTGTGTGTGTGTGTGTATGTGGGGTGGGGTTAGGGTTAGGAATGGGCAGCAGGTCCTAACTGTAGGAGATATGGGGGAAACTGTGGCCTCTCACCTCCACCTTATTCTCCAACCACTTCCTGCTTCACTGGGTTAGTGAGAGCCACGCCCTCTACAGCCACCACAGCCAAAACCCTCTGACCACCAAAAACACGCACACATACAAAACAACTCTCTCTCTGCAAAACACACACACACACACAAAAACACTCTCTGACCACAAAAATAAACATAATACAACACCCTCTCCACAGCATAACACAAAAGCCCATGAAAATAACTCAATTTGCCTACAAGAAAATGCACACAAAAACACTCCCCCTGACCACAAGAAACACACAAAACCAATTCCCTCTGACCACAAAAAACACACATGTAAACATCAGCTCATCCTGACCACGAAAACAGCTCCTCAGTCTGACCGCACCAGAACACCCATCAACAACTCACTGCAACCACAACAGAACATGCAGTGCTGGGAGAAAAAAAATCAATTCAGAGATTGCTTTCACAGAGGGATTCACACGGAGAAAAGGACGTGAGAATTAACTCTACAAACTCCCCTCATCTCGACAGTCAGGCTTTTCCCTCAAACAAAATAAAGGCTTTTCACATCAGTACAGACCACAGTGCTACAATTTCCCTAGCTACACACACAGAACATGTCTCTCTAAAACACAGGAGAGCAAATTAAGGAAGAAAGAACTGCATTCATTAAAAGCCTGTGAACAGGAAGATCATGCTGTTTTAATGGCTTCACATTCACTGAAGTTTCTGTGCCTGATCTCAATTACTGACTCAGAGATCTGCAAAGGTCACCTTCAAGTAACCTTGACTAACCTCAGCTAAACTTAACTAACCACAACCAGCCTTAGCCAACGTTAGAATAAACAAAATACATTTTAACATCTTGAACTAATCCTAAAAAGATACCTGAACTAACTAAAAATAACTTTAACTAATCTCTGAAAATCATCACAAGGATAGTTAACAAATAACTAAGGCATGGATTCAATATGTGTCCTTAAGTTTGACTGAAAAATAAATACAAGTGTTTCTTTTTGTCAGGCATCAGTCAAACATTCACTAACATTAGTGTGGGTTTTTGTTTAAGTAACAGTTGCTCTCTACTCTTTCCTGCATGCACAGCCAGGCTGGGCTGATCAGAGGAAACAAAGACTTCCTCACGTGCGAGAGGTGAGGACAGCGTGTTCTGAGGAACAGTGCGGAACATTCTTCCCCATCCCGTGGGGACTGCCATCCGAGGCCGGCAGACGGACGAGGCCCCTGTTCCAGCGGAGCGTCAACACGCAGCTTTATTAAAAGGCTTTACTATGAGCCCAGCGCAGCCGCTGTGCCAACAGGTGAAGCTGTGCACTGGAATTATGGGAAAATGTGTCAGACAAAAGAAGACATATGCGGTCGCCAGGGCGATGATGGTGGTGATGTCACCTCTGCGAGACCGTGAGCTTTTAACACCCATTTAAAAATCAGCAGCTTAGCAGTTGAAGGAGTGTTTTTCTGTCACCCTGACCCGCAGATATTCATCCATTTAAAAATGTATTTCAGCAGATTGTTATGACTGCAAAGTGGCAGTATATGGGACAGAAATATCTCCTGCAGGGCTTGTGGTGAGAGCTGAGAGGGGAATTCACCCTAAAGCCATTGGTCATTCGATGCACTCCACCTTCACGGACAAAACCTCTCCGAATAAAGACACCCTGCCCCTCTCCCTGTTAATGCAGGCTTTTCCTCAAATGCAAGCTTCACTCACACACACAGACAGACACGACACACACACACACACCAACACACACGGCACACACGGCACACACACGGTGCACACACACACACACTGATATACACACACACACACAGCGTACAGACACGGTGCACACACACACACTGATACACACACACACACACACACACACACTGGCAAACAGGCTAAACCTGTCTCGCGCCTGCTCTCTCAGTCCTGCTGCATCACTGCAGGAGCCGTGGAGGAAACGTGTGAAATAAATCTGTCAGTGCAGCATGACAGCGTGCTGCAATCAGCAGCAGAACAGAATGCGCCGCATGCAGCCTCGGCCCCGCCTGCTAACGCAACCCAACACGCCTGCGACGTCTCTGACAGCGCGCTAAATATGGCAGAACTGCGGCTGCGTGCTCCGTCAGCGTGTGTCAGAGGCACCAGCCTGACGCAGGGTGACACTGCGTGAGACGTGAACGCCACCGCTCAGAGAGAGAGGCTGAGAGTCATTCAGCAGAGCGGCCAGACGCCCGGGGGCAGAGTCGTAGCTAATGCAGTCATCGTTTCACTCGGGACCCCCGGACTCTCTCTGTCCAGCACACTCGTCAGTCACCTGCATCTCCGTACCAACCTCAACCTTTCAGGAAACGTCCCCTTAGTGTGAAGAACTGAAGGGTAAGATAACAACAGGATCGCTGTCAGGAAGCATCTACGAAGACACACCTGTCAAAGGACCTGGGCTATAAAGCGAAGATGTCATCTACCTGTCAGTCACAGCTGTGGACGGCTTCAGTCAAGTGTCAGGGATTAATTTGCTAGCAGTGTGTCAGAGTTTGTTTAGATAGCAATAAGTGTCCGTAATTAGTTTGCTGGCATAGCATCAGTGATTACTTTTACAATATCATATGTCAGTAATTAGTTTGCTGGTGTTGTCCCAGTGGTTAGTTTGCTTAAGTTGAGTGTTAGTGTCAGTCACTAGCATGATGGTTTCTAGCGGTTGCTGTTGTTTGAATAATTAACTTGCAGCAGTTGATTAGGTCGGTGACTTTAGTGCTTAAGTTGACAGTTTTCTGTTAAAGAGGCCTCGTTTCCTGATACCCAACATCCCTACTATCTTAAAAATGTAAAATTTGTGGAAATGCCGCTGGTTGCCATTTTCAGCTGAGATGGAGACGGACAGAGGAGAGCTGATGGCATTACAGAGTCTGCCCTCTCAGTGGGGGGTGGGGGGCTGCTCTTTTAAACACCCATTAAATGTTAAACGAATTCAGAGAATCAGAGAATCAGCCCTTTATGCTGCAGTAATATGCAGATTGTTTTGATTTACCTTGAAACAGACAGAAAACTGCGATCGGAGGCAAAGTCAGTCCAAGAACACAGAAAGCCCTGTTAGCCGAGATATCAGATGTTGCGTCAGGAAGAGAGAGTGGCAGATTAGATTATGGGAGAGTGTACTTGGGGACACAGACGGATTTACCCAGCGCAGACATGCGGACGGGGCAAGCTCCTGAGCCAGCACATCCGCCCAGGTGAGCCTGCTCCCCACCTGGCACCTACTCCAGCTCCCCACCGCTCACCTGCCGCCTACCTGCCCCCAGCCCCACGTCCTGAGGCAGCTGACTGTGGGTCAAGGGTGAACATGTCGTATTGCTATTATTTTTATAATTCATAACGTGCAGACAGCCTTGCACACACACACACACACACACACACACACACACACACACAAAAGGCAAAGACACATCAGTGCTCCTATCAGTGACCACATCAGTAACAGAGATGATCACTCTGCATCTCCCTCTACTCAGCATGTGTGACGAGACAGAGGGAGAGGAGATCGAAAACTCACACCTGAGTGGGTTTCACCTTCAGAGAGACAGAGACAGAGAGGGGGGGAAGAGAGAGAGAGAAAGATGGAGGGAGGGAGACAAAGAGAAGGAGAGAGAAATGACACAAAGCACTACGTGACGACTCCAGAAATTAAGAGCTTATTCATGACAGAGCACGTGGATCAGGCCAGCTGATTAGAGGCTGAATAGCGATACGAGAAGATAAGAAGATGAGTGATAAAAACAGACATTACAGCCCAGCCAGGTTCATCATTCTGCCTGAGGTCTAAAGCACATCCAGTGCTGTGTCAGGTCCAGTCTTCAACAGTGGAGTAATCGCTGCCTCAAATTTAACTCCAGGCAAACGATTCCAACCTATCTGAGTAAAAAAAGATACTTCCTAGTGTTGGAGGGATGTCCCATTGTTCTGCTGATATAACTAAGCTTGAAATAACTGCTATAGTCCAGTTCACTAATTCCTTTAAAAATAACAAATGTTAATCAACTTACCCCCGAGCCTCTTTCCGCAAGGATTAAAGAGATTGTGCTTTATGTCTCAGTTAATAATGGATAGCGTTAATTAAAAAATTAAAGTTAATTAATAAAGTTAATTACCCAGAACTATTCTTGTTGCCCTTCTCTTTACTCTTTCAATTGTTTATATGTCCCACTTGTACTTTGAAGTCTAAAACTGTAAAGAGCACTAAATATCCAGTGCAAAATATTTATGTCAATTCATCTGGCCAATTCATTTGGTTTTGTAATCAGAATTTAGGACTATAGTCCATCACATCCAATTTTCCTTCAGCACAATATCTAGAACCAGACTAACCTGGTCCAACTATTACAACCAAGTCCTTTTCATATATCACACTCTGTGATTTAATACCTCTCCAAAATAATCCTGCCATCAACTCTTCCTGCCCACTTGTAAAACCTTTGGCAAATACTAAATATCATTTGCCTGATGTCTGCCCAGTTCTGGATTCTATTTAAACCTTCTTGAATAACTTCCAAATATGACTGTGGGGGAAAAGTTTGGCAACCTCCTGATGAAGGAAAACTACTGCCAGCCTGATGAGCTTACATACAGACACGGACACACACACAAACACACACACACACACACACACACACACACACACACACACACACACACACACACAACCTGAGACTCCCCTGACAGAACCGCTGTGCGGTTACCCAGGTAACTTGACAGTTATATCTTTTCAAAGGACAAAGGGTTCTCTCTGCGGAGAACTATGC
>NC_050586.1:2735000-2810000 GCF_013368585.1 Megalops cyprinoides
AAGTGTCAGAAAGACTACACTAAAAGAGACAAGCATCCTACAGACTCCCTGCATGCAATTTCTTTAGAAATATGCTAAATTTACATTATATTACATGACAGTCATGTAGCAGACGCTCTTATCCAGAGCGACTTCCAGCACAATATAGCATAAGTGTATCCATTCACACTGAATGAGCAACAGACAAAGAAAAGCACCAATCAATGCACACAGGACAGAAATAGGCCAGTTTCCAATTATAATTAATATCCAAAAAAGAGCACAAAAATTTTGGATGCATCTAAAATCAAGTCCCCATAGCTAATTGCAATTTAAGGCACTTCAAACCCAAGAGCTAATCCCAAAAAAGAGCCCCTCAGTCAGCTGGCTCTGAAACTACCTACCCCAGTAACAGCTAACACACAAAGACTTCAGAACAGCACTGCTTGCCATCAGCAAATTAGAGTAACCCAAATTATAAAAGAAACAAAAATATCTTATCTGGAACATCAGAACCATAAAACCAAAACAAAAAATAAACATAATTGCTACTGGGCCCTAAACAGGGATTACACACTAGCAGGGTATCTCTTCACTGCCAGAGACGGAGCAGAGACAGACCCTGACCGGGTACTGGTTAAAAAAGATATGTGGTCATTGTTACACAGGAGAGGTAGAGACAGAAATCACTTCCATCTACACTGTGGAAAATATTCAAAAATAAGATGTTTGTATTATAAAAAAAAAATCTACCGAAGTACCAACTATTTAATTTGATGCCAAATTATGAAAAACTGTGAGTCCTGCTGGGGGAGGGAGTGACAGCCCTACGACAGACGGCAGAGTGCAGTTCTGCCGTACGCAGAGGGACAGTGAGCGACCACCAATCATCACTACTCAGTCTATACCCTGTTTCATCAAAACACGTTTATTTAGTCATCGTTTATTGGTTATTTGTTACTTTCTTCTCTTCATTTTTTTAATGTATTTTGTGTTTGTATACATATGTGTGCATGTCTGTATGTACCTAATCTTGGGGAGGGGAGGGGGAGAGGGAGAGAGAGAGAGAGACAGAGAGAGAGAGAAAGAGAGCGCAAGAAGCAAACAACAGGAGACCCCACACTCCACACCACTTTTTTGTTCAGATGTGATTCAGTCCCTCTGTCTGTCTTGTCTGTCTTAAGGACATGGTGACAGCCTTGCAGGACTCTGACGATGTTCCTCCTCACAACTAAATCAGCTGTGAACCAGACAACCCCAGGGCGAGCTGAGTCACCCCATCCCGTTTAATCCCGCTAACGTCTGTGAGGGAGGAGAGGCTGAGAAAAGAGGAGAGAGGGAGGACGAAAAACAGCACCCCTCTCACTTACTCTACACTCCTCCTCCACCATGAAGGACAGGTAACAGAAACAGCACTCTCCACGCTCACACAACATCACACTCTCCATGGAAACAGAACCTCATTCTGCAGGAGGACAGAACCTTATGCTCACACTCTCCATGGAAACAGAACCTCACACTCACAGTCTCCATGGAGACAGAACCAAACATACTCTATCGATCCAGGGGAGGGCAGGGGTGGGGCGGAGTCAGAGTGGGCGAGTTACAGTAAAAGTCCTCTGTGCTTCAGACTGTGTCCCATCCTGCTGAAAACACACCACACTCCCCAAACCACGACACACACACAAGACTTGCAGAGATGCATTCCACAGAAACACAGCGCCCACTCCTCCTCCTCCTCCTCTTCCTCCTCCTCCTGCACCATCTTCAGAGTTCCCTCTGTCTCAGAGCTGTCGTTACCCAGACACCTCTACAGTTACGCCTGCATTGTATCCGATTGTATTCTGCAGGTCAGAGTTCACACAGCTCTGCCCACACACGTGCACTGCAGGGCAGGCCCACACACACAGCCTGCCCACCGATCGCGTCGTTCGACCCTGAACTCTGGAGCTGTTCCACTCAATGCACAGATAACATCATTTTCCATTCATTTTTCCTCAGATGTCTTCAACCTGTTGAACTGACAGAGGTGCGTGAAGGTTAAGAAGCTTTTTCAAATTTACACCTGCAACGACCCAGCAGGATTTCAAACCTGTACCTTTCTGGACATGTCCATCTTCCTAAATGTTACCCCCTATAGCTATCCATAAACCCCCATGCAAGCGTCACAGCCAAACACAGTCCCTGACAAACATATAATTCCACACAGTCAGATGTGATTACATACAGCTTCACACAGTCAAGACACCCTACAGAACCTGCTGCGAGTCCCACATTGTCACACTAACACATGGCTTATCACACAGACACACACACACACAATGGTTTGTACTCTGCAGCGGCTGACCCTCATCACAAAGGTAAGAGAACTGATGAGGTGTGATGTGAATTACACCAGGATTACAGAGGAGGAGGGGCTCAGAAAATGAGTACAGAACTGAACTATCAGATCTACATTCTGTGTTATCTGAAACCGGCGTCTCAACAAAAGTCATTTCTTCAAAACTGAGAAAATGCTGTTCCTTTAGACGTTTTCTGCGGGAGTCATGGGGAGCTATGGGTGCTGTCTACATTAAAACTAACCTGGGAAGCTCATGCATATTTTTGAATCTGGAAAAACATGCATGCATACAACTCAAAATAAAACCTAAAGTACACCAGTTGAACACCGAGCTCATCTTTACCTACCGAATGCTTCAGACACAGAGTTACTTTCAGCGTATGAGAGGAGACAGCCAGACACATGGGCTGCCTGCTGCTTCCTGTCCTGCTGCAGTAATACACCACATCTGTGTGTTTCCTGGTGAGAACCATTTCGTTATGAAATAAACACGCGAGTTAAACGGTGCATTTTTGTTCGGCAGCATGGTGGGGGGTCGGAGGAAGACGCTGAAAGACAGAGCGCACTCAGGGCAAAGGTCAAGGTTCTCAGTCCAAAGTGTGTGACGCTCTTTATCGGGAAGTCATGGTGGAGTGCGTAGTGTGTGTAGAGCCCCATACACAGATCAATAAGCAGGCTGCGTCTGCACACAGCGAGCTGTAAATCACGGCCGGTTTCTGCCTCTGAATCTTCGTTCCTGCAACTGCAGCTCTGTCACTTTGTGTGACACAAATTCCTGGCACAGAGAGGCTTGAGCAGCACATTAAATCTGAATGCACATTAGCAGACATGTTTCTGAAAGCACAGCTCTAACTGGATTACAGCGGTTAATTTTTGACACATTTTTCCCCAGAGAATAAAATCTCTTCAGAGCCACTTTAAATGCTTTGTACTGAAAGCTTTGCCTTTCGTTCGGCTGAGGTGAGCGCAGGGAGTCCCTCGTATTCTGACCTGTGAACCTTCTCCCCTTTAGCCATGCTAAAGAAATGACAGCTGGCCTGCTTCACGAGGAGCGGCATCGCTTCAGAAACACTGAACTGCCGCGCTGTAAACCAATCTGTCTCAGTTTTAATAAGCCCCCCCACACACACACACACACGCACACACACACATCCTGACCCTCCTGCCATTGAAGCCTGCAGTGATCGGGTGGAAAAACAGGAGCCCTTCGCACATTGCAGGCCACCCTCAGAGAGAGCGGGCACCGGGCGCAAACTCTCAGAGCGGAAGCAGCATTAAACCCGCGATGTCTTCAGCGCCGTCTCCCGTGTGTACTTACAGTAAACCCTCCATTAGCACACACAGCGTGAAAAATCCTCTGCACGCATGACCTTTTATGGGTTGAAAAATAAAACACATCACACTCAGCGCGGCCACCATCCCGAGGGGGGGTACGTCGGACAGAGACGGGGACAAGCGGAGGGGGAGTTTGCTTTGCTCCGTGTCCTCCCCCACCCCTGGGACACCCCTCTCAGCTACTACAGTGGCCTCCCTCCTGTCCCAAAAAAAGGCGTTTTTGCCAAATATTAATTTTGCACTTATCTGCACAATTTGTATCTATGAAGATAAGGAAAAATCAATGTATAATATATTTCTCTTGCTACAAATGTGTGAGACCAATCCTCTCGCCCGTCTCTGTCCAATGTACATCCCACCTTAGATGACCGAAGAGACACACGGATGCAGTTCTGTGCGTGAGATTTGACAGCACGATTTTCTCAGCAATGCTCACAGCTTTAGTGCTGCGACAGTGTTTGAATGACAATAGACACCGAACTGTTTTATTTCAACTCAAGAGGTTGCAGAAATTCATATTGATTCCTGTCTCCTCATTTGATGCAAGCCGGCTGATAACAGCAAACAAACATTAACGACCAGCGAGACAGTCCCTTACAGTGTTTTTTTAAAACTTAATTCATAACGTACTACATGTCCACTCTGACTGTCAACCGAGGGTTGAAATTACAGGACACCTTAGGTCATAAACTGATCAAACGTGCACCGTCCAGCCAATTTCACTTAGTGACTTACTATTCAATGTACCAGATTAGCTTTTCTTATCTTGGCAACAATCTTAAACAATCCAGAAAATTGCTGGCTTGCAATAAAGTTTTTAACCGAAGTGGAAAAACCCCTTACGCAACCACTTGAACTCGGGCGAACATTCCAAAGGAATTATTCCTATATGTTCCGATGGAGTAAGGACGCGGACGCAGCCTCGACGGCGGCACCGGGCTCCCGTGTGAGACAGTAACAGGCACCTCACTCCTGCCCGCTTTGTATACTGATCTGACGCTTTAAAGATTGATTTGACGCATGATCAAGAAACTTTTCCTAGGGGAAGCAGCGACCCTCCGATTGACTCGGGTAAGGTGTAAAAAAGGTGTAATAAAATAAATCATAAGAATTCATGGGAATGTAGGCATTATTAACATTATTACAACACTGTAAATGCAGAAATTTATTTTTTCCATGTAACAGACTGACCGCAGACAGGGTTCACCGTATCTTTTGGGACGCAGGACATATAGTTCATCGCTTTCTCGCATCCTGAATAATTTCACATACTGTTGAAACAGTGCGTGACAAAAATGATTGCATTACATAAATAAATATCTACAGTGGCTGAGTGCATAATCAAAAATTATTGTTAATAAACGCTTCCAGGTTCGAAATGTAACTGAGTCCCTTTCCATTTGTCCCTATCTGAACTTCATGAACAGAGTCCCAAAATCTCTACGATCTTGCATTTTTCTCACAAAGTTTCCGTTTCCTCGTGTGTCCTCACTCGTCATTGGAGAAAAGATTGACACATATGCAGATTTTCACCTTGTCCATCTCGACAAACCTGCAGATTAAGATCATACATCTTTCATTTCTACAGCATCCGATGCCGTATTCAAAAGCGGCGCGGGTGCTCATTAATAGTTGCACAAATGTTAATATGACGATTATTAGCACAGTGATATTAAATAAAGGATTGAGGATAACTTCACATTTCTCAGATCGAGATTCTGCCCATCTGGACACAGAAATCGGTTTGAATTATAAATGTTTTGACATGTTTTTGAGGACTTCAAAGAGAAAAATTACTCGATTACGCCCTCGGAGTTAAATTGACCTGAGTTCGTTTAATCTCCCACACGGTAATTCCGAAGCTTCGCTCAGCGATGCCCCAAAGCGCTGCACCCTGAAAGATCCGAATCAGAGCTGCTCCTCATTTCAGCCTCTGACAGCGGAGAAATATGAATCCGGATCAGAAACTGAGAGACTGCGTTTTTCTTTTTTCATTTTTAATTTTACTGTCCATGCAAAAACTACAATCTCGTGGACAATTTCCACAACGGCTTTACTGGAGGAAAGAAAAAACGGAGCGCCGATGCGACTTTGAAATGTAACATGATTTATTATCGACATAAAAACGATTGGCACAAGCGCTTAATGGTGATGACAGCAGGAAAAACATTCCGGCGAGTGTGCCCGAACAGGGTATTTACCCGCTGACACAGCGCGCGCGAGCTTCCAAAACCCAGCGCCCTTACCGTCCGCGCGCCGTACCCCCGCGTCTCGCGCGGGGTGGCAGGGGCTCTCGCGCCACCGCAGGCTTTGAATAAGTTTGCGAAACGCTCGCGGATGCGCGGATGCGCGCGGAGCGGCGAGGGAACAGCCTGTTCCGGCAGCGGCACGCCGGCCAGGTGGGAGAGGACTGCACACTCTCAGCGAAGCAATCACAAGCACCGTGTTTATGTCAGGCTGAACGCAAACGAGAACGTATTTGCAGTCACAGAAACGTCGGAGAAACCCCTGATTAACGTCTGGCTAACACCCATTCGAGTCATTTCATTTTCTTTTTTTTTTTTTAGTGAGGTTGTAAACTAGCTAGCTAGCAGAGTGACTGCACTGGTATTTTCAACTAAACTCTTTAACATACCAACAGTTTAAAACGCAAAATATGGTCAGTACTCTTTTAAAATATAATATTCCACTTCATAACAGCTTGCTAGCTAATCAAAATACATCCTGTCACTGCCTGAGTTGGATTTCCCAGCCGGGCTGGTGACTCGCTAACGTTTGGAGTGCGATTCGGTAACTAAAATGTTGCATTTTCCCCAGCTGGATGTTGACGGTTGTAGTTAGCAGTTTATAACCAAAAGCCAGCTTAATGACCGATTTTCAAACCGCGCTCCCAGACTTTATTTACAGTTTCTGATTGATACCAGGTAGGCTGTTATTGCAGTGACTGTGGCTATGTTTAAACTTGCGAGGTGCAGCGTGAACTCGAACACGCCAGTTACATAAATCACCTTCGACCCGACAGTTGACAGCCACCAAAATTTCACAGTCAAAAATGACAACAAGCACGTATTTTCCAACAGGGAGAAACTTACCCAGAGACAGGAACGGTTTGGTTTCCATGTCTAGTGGACTAGCTTCATGCCAGCTGCTCCGAGCAGAAAATGAACAGATATTCTTGGAGTCAAATAAAGAAGGATCCAGAGGGAAACAGTGACGACCTTAATTCTGACTTCTGTCTGTTGTGTCAAAATTCACTGAACGTAAGTAAAGTACTTCTGTCTGCTCCGGCTCTTCTTTGCGCCCTCTTTACGCTCCGCTCCCGTTTCTACTGCGAGCTGTACTGCAAAGGGGACCCTCCCAGGGGGGACTCCTACTGCCACGCGCACCCCCGCAACGACGCCTAGAACCAACGGCGCTTCTTATTAACTCCTCTCTGAAGTCGTCTGCTTCGCATATCTGGTCAGCCCCCCACCCTCCCCAACACACACACACACACACACACACGATATATACAGTGAAGCACCCGGCTTCAAACACAGCGATCTTTGATGGTTTAAGTGTAAACAACGTCAATGCAACATCATATGCAACGATTTAAACGCATTAATTATTTATAAACTCAAATGATTTAGACTCACTTTAGACACACTATTTGATAGAACAGAACTGATGGCAGTCATTATCACCATCCTGTTTGCCTGAGGGTTAGAGGCCCACAGTATGAAAAGCTTGAGGAGTGTGTAGAGTTGTACATTTCTTGGTATAACTGACACTGTCATCCCAGCCTGTAGCCATTTTTATGTATGTTATTGCTTTAGCATACACTTTTAGCCAGAACAACATACATAGCTTAAATAAAATCAAGTTATACAGCTGGATATTTACAGTTGCAATATTTTGTATAAGGGTACAACAGCAGTTGTCAACCTGTGAATTTTATGGGTGACCCTTAGGTTACCACTATGACACGCTATTGTAGCCCAGAGATCACACATTGGATTCTGTGTGCAAGTACTGCTGCTGTTCGCCTGGGCTGCCTGCTTAACTTAAAGAGTTTCAAAGAGTGCTTAGCTACACGGCTGGGTAATATGAAAAAAGAAATAAAGAGTACAATTGACCTGGACACAGGCCACTGCAGTGCTAATAAATAGCGTCATTTGGAGGGTCCTTGTGTTGTGTAGAGGAGGCTAATCAATTAGCAGTTCACGCTCTGCCCCGGCGTGGAGAGGCGTCGTGTTTTAATGACAAACTGACCCGCTCACAGGGGCAAGGGAGCATGCTGATCACATGACACAGAACGCTGGCAGTATAGCGCAGAAAGATCACCACGGATACGCTGCTGTCTCTGAGTGCAGAGTATCTCTCCCCCCAAACTCCTGTGTAACAGCCTGTGGTCCCAGCTAATGCAGATCGTCACAGGGTACCTGGACCAAGTGACACGGGTCAGCTGACTTTAACAATAACAATGCGATCACCCTTGAAATTCAGAAAACAATTTTTTTTTCTTTGCCATCACCTCAAAGGTGTGTTGTGCTGCTATCTTTGATTTCAGATCTTTCTTCTACGTTTTGGAGGTGGCGGCCAGGAACATAAAAATCAGATCAATTATAAGTAGCAGCGGGAATGAGAGAAACAAAAATCAGAATCAAAGGAAGCTTGAGCCACATGTGGAATTTAAGAAGGAAGGTGATTTTATAAGTAAATGCATCAGCCCTGCAAAGAGCACTGGATTAAAAAAAAACTCCAGTCAGCAAAGAGGGGGGAACCTGGTTATTGCTTTTCTCGCTTTCCTGCTCAGTTGTGTGGGTCACATGACCAGATAGATTCCTAATCCTAACGGCATATCTTTCCCACACCAACTGCTTCCCCCGACACCCCCCCCCCCCACCCCACCCCCACCCCCACAGCACATGGGCAGCATATAGGAAGGGCTTTAAAGAAAACGTACACTTCCTGTGACTGCAGTTGGGCTGCTGTGGGGATCTCCCTCGGAGTGCTTCTGCACTGCGAAGCCATCTGCAGGTTTCTCCTTTTGAAATTCCTCCCGTTCTGCGTATCGTCCTCCAGCCTTCCCAGAGGCGTGTGAGGGATTGGCTGCACTTCTCCCCTAACAGCTCAACGGCACTGCCACATGTGCTTCGGGGGGGGGGGGGGGGGGTGGGGGGGGTAGGCGGCTGTGAGGGTGGGGGGTGGTTTCCATATTTAATACAGCGTATTAAAGATCAAAGGAACTGCTTAGTGCTGCACAGTATACAGTTTAAGTGGGTGCAGCAGGCAGAGTTGGGGGATGTCATTACACCCCCCCCAGCTCTGTGTTTGCATATTTGCACCCCCCTCCTGCCCTGTCCCATGCACACCTTCAAACACGTGACAGACTGCAGCAGGAAACCCAGACATCACCCTGACTGCCATGAGAGCTGTTTATGTGTGCATCGCGGAATGCACACAGGTGAAGTGAAAATTCATTCGGAGCCTCATCCCCAGTGATTAGGTCCTCTTCAGGAGATCACACTCCTGATCAGCACCCTCTTCCTCAGTGTCCCGGTTTGGTGTGGGAGACCCTGGAGGAAGGAGCAGGTGTTGACTTCGCTTAGGGAATGAGGAAATGAAGATAGAAGTCTTTGATAAGCATCTGCACTACATATCAATGAGCTCAGGGAGATACCTGTACACTGAATACAGCTGGAGATATCTGCACACTACACAGAGACGGAGATACCTGCACTCTAAATAGAGCTGTATATCCTTCTCACAGTTGTTCTTTCACTCTTTCGGGTGTGTGTGTGTGTGTGTATGTGTGTGCCTGTGTGCGTGTGTGTGTGTGATTGTGTGTGCATCGTGTGTGTCCATATGTGTTTGAGTGCAAGAGCATGTATGCAGAGTATGTGTGTGTGTGTGTGTGCATGTGAATGTGTATTTCTACTTGATTCTACATATCTGTGTGTGTGTGATTGTATTAGTGTGTGCATGCTTAGATGTGTACATGCTTCATCACGATGCATATACTGACAGAAAACAGTTCTTTTGTCACTCTCATTTCCCGGTGAATTCCAAGGCCGATCAATATGTAAGTTATGCCTTATTTATACGCTATTAATGGGCATGGTAGGGGAGGACAGCGGCACTCACAGTCACTCAGAGAGAGGCAGAATATGGACTCTGCATTCACTAGATTCCATTTAGACAAGAAAGTGCTTAAGCGTATCAATGTAATCAGTGAGTAACATCAACATGCTGTAATGCACCAGCAGAGACGGAGCACTGTGATACAGGAGAGAGAGAGAGAGAGAGAGAGAGAGAGGGAGAGAGAGGGAGAGAGAGAGAGGGAGAGAGAGAGAGAGGAGAGAGAGAGAGAGGGAGGGAGAGAGAGAGAGAGAGAGAGAGAGAGAGAGAGAGAGAGACGTTTCCTGCTTCTCTCTGTACTGTGAGAAACACTGCCAAACAAAGGAGATCTTCTATAAAAGTAAAATTTCCCTCCCTCAGTTTACACAAATGACTGCCCTGGTGAAGAGAAGAGGGCCACACAGACCCGCTGCCAGCCCAACACACTACCACCTTCCCTCTGTATGAGAGGAGGATCCGGCTCGGTTTACCAACAGCCTTTTTTACCAACAGCCATTTTTCATTGTCCTTTTTACTGTTCATGTACACATTTCATTCTAATCTGTGAGAAGGAGAGAAGGACAGAGAGAGAGAGGGAGAGAGAGAGAGAGAATAAAGTATTTTAACGGGTACTAGAGAAGGTCTGTATACTTAAATGGGAGTTATATAAATACAATACTACACTTTGCAGAGTTAAATGTTTCCTAAAATCTGTTTATCATTTCTTTTTTCTGTGTATGAATGTATGTTTTGTTTTGGCAATGTGGAAGACTTGGCCAACTGGTCATGCCAGCAAAGCTTACTGAAGTTGAATTGACATATTACCCCAAATGGGGAGAGAGGTGAGAGGAAAGAGAGAGGGAAGTCTTTAAATATTTTGTTTCCTTTCAGATTTTGGGCGCTTGTCTCAGGTCTCTGCTGTGTAATCTACATCAGACACAACACGCTCCTTGAAAGCATCTCGATCACTGGACCTCCTGCCTGCTGGCTAGACCAAGCAATTTCACCCTGTTCTCTGGCTGTGATTAATAGCTGTCTGACCCTTCACCTCGTTCGGCATAAATCAGAGAGCGCTCTGGTGCGAGCTCCTCAGATCACGGCAGACTTCAATCCTCACTCTATCTCCGCACCCAGCTTAGTGTGCTCTGTAGCAGTTCATCTTCGTTAGCTCATTCGTTAGTCTTTTAGCACTTTACGCAACATCATGTCCTTGTGGCAAGGAGACCACTGTCACCACCGCTGCCACCATTACCGCTGTTACCAATGTTACACCATCACCACCACCGTCACTGTCACAGTGTGACACTGTTACCAGCATTACACTACTCCCACCGGTGCCACCGTGACGGAAATTACACCATTTGCACCATTACATTGGGAGCTGCTGGCACGCTATTACAGCTCCCATTACATTGGGAGCTGTAATAGCGTGCTGGCACACGCACAGCTGACGCCTGAGAAAACTGCCAAATGTAAGAGGAATGAACATTGGACACATCTGGAAAAAAAAAAAACATTGTTTTTTTCGAAATTGTCAAATAGAAGTGCTTTTAGTCATTTTCACTTGAAAGCCTATCAGCACTAATACAGCCATTTTTTTGTTACAAAAAATGAAACCCAAAAATGAAAATGTTCTTTTCATGCAAATTATTTGATAAGCAAATTTGTGCTGTTAAGAAAGGAGAGAGAAAGACAGTTAGAGAGGACAAAGAGACAGAGAGAGTGGATGGAGTAAGAGAAACAGAAAGGAGAGAGACAGGGAGATGGGGAGGAGAGAGGCAGAGACATCATCATGCTGACTGATCTCTGACTGAACTCCCTCAAACAGCTCTGCTCTGGACCCAGCTGTGTCTGGGGCTTCTTGCTGTCTGTGTTCAGACCTGATTCACTCCCAGTGAGAGCCTTCCAAAGAGGCCATCAGGGATCCATCTCAAAATGAATAATCAGGTTGATGAATTGAGCAGGGGCAAAGGTCAGCCTCCCTGAGGGTCAAAGGGGAACTCTTGGTTAAGTCCTCACTTAGGCAAGGTGTAAACAGGCCCTTTTCAGTCATGGCCAGAGAGCTCACTCTGAATACTGAGCTTAGTGTCAGCATGGCTTTATGCTGCCTAATGTGTTTGAGGGACAGATATTATTAAAGATTCAGTAAAAACCTTCACTTTAATCACTTTAAACAGCAGAATTAGACTAATTAACATCAGTTGGGGCTAAAAGCAGCACAAGACAAGACTGTGGCAGGCGTGCCTAAGAATCTCATAGGTGAGCTTAAATTGGTGGGTCATCTTGATAGCTTCACTGCAGAGCGAGGCTGCCCGATCATGAGATACTGAATTCGGGGTTTTTACATGCTTGCTTGCTTTACTTAGTTATTTCTTACTCGCCGGCTTACTTAGTTGCCAGGGCAACTCGCATAGCTGAGATTTCGCAGTCTGATCCGCGTCTGTATTTACTGAAGTGAATCGCAGGAAAACGTGCCCCCGAGAGGAGTCGCCGCGCCCCGCCCGGGAATTTGGGTTGCGACTCCTCACCCGGCGCACCACCCTGCCGCCCTGACCAGACGCAGGGGACGCAGCCCGTGGAACCACCGCCTCGGGAGCTATGCAGCTCCCGTAAAATATTTTCATAACAGATTAGAGCCCTTATGGCTCATGGCTGCTATCAATATTGAATATTACATTACCTCCAGCTCTGGTGTGACACGTGCGGCATTTAAATGACTCCGCGGGCCGCTGCGGAGTCCAGATCAGCTGGCTGTGAAATAAGGACGGTCTGTGTACAGCGCCATGAATCATTCTTTAATACTGTATTCCGCAGAAATTGGCAACATGCGTGCGCAGAGATAAATCTCCCCGCTCACGGAGGTGCTGAGGCGGGAGGGCCGTGGGTCTCTCCCCGCCCGTCAGGGGCGAGCCGAGGCGAGGCAGCTGCCGTGTGCCGCCCTAGCGGAGGCTGACGGGTGGACTCTCATCCACCCGAACAGAACCATATGAAAACTTGCGGTTGAGACGCATCTGCGAGGGTGCGGTACAGGGGGGCGTGAGGCGGGCTGAGAGAAGCACGGAGTCTATCGCTTTGCGGCGCTCTGTGAAGAGGGGCGATGAGAGCAAAAACAGAAAACTGCGGTACACCGCTGACGGGCCATCATCCTCCCTTTCCCAGCTGTTACTTCCACGGGGAAGAAGAGCAGGTAACAAAGCAGGCTCTGTGTCCCGGGGCTCGGTCTGCAGGAGTGAAAGCTGCTCTTTTTCAGCTGACTGTAATGTAATACGAGACGTCGTTTCTAACATTTTCCGTACAGTTACTTTCAGTAAATTACATGATACATTCACTCCAGGTGACGGTTCTCCGGTTTTCCACGGATGGACAGAGCTAGTAGTAACATTAGCAGTAACGTTACAAACTTAGGATGGAAGGCATAGTGCACATTCGTTTATGTTTTTTGACTGGATTTTTGACCGGCTTTTTACCGTTAAATAGGCTATCACGGCTCACACTGGGTTGTTTGTACTTTGTATTGCTGCCACGTGTTGTACTTACTCTACTTGACACTACACGCAGAGATCTTTTTTTTGTGGAAAATAATGATTTTAGTGTATTCAGTTTTATATCAAATTAGTCAAGGACATTAGGAGTGGTGCACCATGAATGGCGTTAGCAAGAGACTGTGGGATCAGTGCGCTGTAATAAACCACATTAATGACAGCATAAATAGTGAACTATGTTAAAACACTTCACGGAAAGACAGTAGAATCTGTATAATAATAAAAAATAAGGTCCTCTGGCCCGTGATTCATTTCCTTCACGACCTCATAATAGCCCTCATTTCAAGACGTTTATAGCGGGTGAAGCACAGCACCTGTTAGGTTTAAATCAAATGAAAAACAAACTTCTCTCGGCCATTAGTCAGCCGCAAACACTCATCCTCTTTTTCCAAGAGCACATTCCTAAAGCACAGCGAAATTCCACACAAATAACACCCGTGGCATTCCACAACTTCCACTGCTTGAGGAAAAATCATCACAAGTTCAAGAAAACACACACACACACACACACACACACACACACACACACACACACACACACACACAGATGAATGAAATTCAAGTACAAAACAAAGTTAGATATCTAGAAACAACGGTTCTTGCTTTCACTGACTCTTTTCATGGTTAGAAAAATACTTAGTTTTTGATACAAATGTGTTTGAATTTGATTAGACACATTTAATATTTTTTCAGATCACCTTAGAAATATTGTGGAAACAACGATAATGAATTAGCGCAAACTCGTAAAATATGTTCTTAATGTATCATTTTCTCATACACACACTGAAAGGTAGTGGAACTTGGGTGAAATATGATAGTAATTTCTTGGGCTCTCCTGTGAACCCCCCAAAAGTGGGGGAAAGTACAAAAGGGAAAATATATGTAAATGAGTAAATGAGTACAAATGAAGTATATGATATATAATATCTCGTATATCTCACGCACACTACCTTCCCCTCTCTATCTCTCAGCTCTGTCTCTCTGTCACACTCTTTCTCCCCCTCTCTCACATCTCGCTCTCTTTCTCACTCTGTCTCACACACTTTCTCTCCCTCTCTCTCTTTCTCTTCCTCTATCTGGTCCCTCTGATTGTTGGCCAGTTCAACACCAAGTGCAGCACGGCTCGTGGCTGAGATTTACTGCAGTAAAGCGCCACAGAGAGGTCTGCACCCACGTCTGACCCTAAGGGCAGGGACAGGCTGCCCCCCCCCCATAAATCTGAGCTCTTCCTTTCCCCATGTCCCTCCCTGTCCGCCTGCAGCCTGCAGACCCACCTCCTCAGACCTCCCCTGGGCTCCCCTACCCAAGCACAGCTCGCCTCCCCCGATGTGCCTTTGCTGTAGGGTATTATGTTGGGCAGCTTTAGGATGTGTTGTAGTTTTGTGGTAGGGTATGTTGTAGTTTTCCTGTAGGGCACGCTGTATTGCACTCATGTATCGAAGCATAGTTATCACTGCACAGTGTAAAGGGCTTATGAATGTTCAGACATCGTCTTTCATGCAGCTTTATAAGGTACACTTTCTTCTCTGTATTTGCAAGTCACTCTGGATAAAAATTTCTGTTAAACGATGAAATGTAAATTCAGACACCCCCAAGTCCCCATTTCCATCTCCCTTCCTCCAATCCCTGTCTCCCTCCTTTTCCCAAAAAACCACAGAAGGGTCACTGAGGGCCCCTTTGGTCCACGCTGTGAGGGCGAGGTTTAGCACAGATATGCCCACTTCGTTCTGCATGAGTGACACGGCTGTTTGCAGAAGGGAGCAGAAGCACCGCAGGTGGCTAACATGAGTCAGCGCATGTGGTTTACGGCTTGTTGACGTCTCATAAATTAATCTGAGAGATGCATTGATCAAACGACACTGTATTATGCAGACAGTCAGGGAACAGAAGCACAGGGTTTGGGTGAAAGTGACATTGAGTTGGTGTCCTTTTATGTGTGCTCTCTGAAACACGTTTTTAGAAGCTTCCAGAATGGAGCAAATTTTTTAACATGAGTGGAAAGAGATACTGCTAAATGTGTGATGCTCATCCTGTAGTCCTGATGTTAACTGTGTGTGACAAATATCTCCCACAATCTGAGGCATCCATCTCAATATTTGCTTCCTCTCCTAACTTCCAAAAACCCTTTTCAGTTGATAGATGATGAAAAACTGTTTGCCTGACAGCTAAATATGTTTCTTCCTGTTATAACCTGGAGGAAAGTGGGAAAACAAACTAATAAATAAGAGAAAATGTAACATATATTCATATGACCTATTATAAATATTATATGAATATTTGTCTGTTTAGGCAATAGAGTTTATTTACATTCACCTGCACATTTAGTCAGGTACATTTAGCCATCTTATCCTGAGCAGCTTGTAAAAGTGCATACAAGGTCATGCCAAGAGCAGAGACAACACCAAATCATCAGCATCGCAGCTGACAGTGGGAGCCATCACATGAGTGTCACGGTGGGTGCAAAAGTAAGTCTGAGAAGAAAGTGCTTTCTCTCAGCGAAATTTACTGGAGGATACAGCGTGCCAATAAATCTCACTTTTAGAGGTGAATTTAAGATTTGGATCTGCTGCGTGCCTGGCTGATTGGCGGTGAGCGGTTTGGAACCTGAGAGGAGGGAGAGAACAGGTGGAGGGATGGAGGGAGGATGATGGCGCGTTCCCGGCGTCATGGCGACCGCACATCACTCTCGTCCCCGGCAGCATCCATATGGTCAGGGCAGCACTGACACCATGGCCTCCTGCTGTGACCACAGGGTGGTGGTGGTGGGGGTTCAGAGTTTACCTGCTGAGAGAGAGAGAGAGAAAAAGCTAGTCCCACCCCTCATGGTGTTCTGCCCCACCTCCTGCATTCTGGAACGACATCTGTCCCCGATCCCTGTCGCTCTTTCCTGCCGTACAGTAACCACGAGGCCCAGCCAATCAGGACATTCTCAACACGTCACACAGCAAATGAACACAAGCATGTCCCTGAAAAACTCCCCTTTATCGCACCTGAAAAACCTCCCCTTAAAACATCCTCCCTTATCTTACACCGCTCTTGTTGTGTAAATGACACGTTGATAGTTTGGTAGGATTTGCCTGAAAATACGTGATTTCTCCTTCATGTATTCCTGCTGTCTGGACAACGCTGTGTCTCCAAAAAGTCCCTGTCAGAGGACAGCTGGAAATCTTCATGTCATGGAAAATGACATGGTGATCGGCAGCAATATGCTCTCCCTCAGGGTCAGATTTAGTATTGCAAAAGCACATTTTTCATCCTGGTGATCAGTTAAATCTGTCTGACAGTGTCCAGGTGGCTGCTGGTTCAGATTGATCACTGCACCCTGGGCAGCAGGTCTCGAATTTACATGTGTATAAATGAGTCGTCTTCCATTCTGTTACTGTTTAAGGACTCTTTTGTTTCTGTTTCTCCTCACCCACTGTTGGGTTTATACTGTAACACCGATACTGCTGAGCTCCCCACCCTAATCCATCTCCCACACACGCACAAACAAACACACACACACACACACACACACACACACACACACACACTCCTGTAATACTGAAACTAGAGATATGAGAGATATGAGTGTGAGAAGGTGATGATAAAAGATATTCCAGAAACTGAAGAGAATTAATTTTTTTCCCCTGAATATCAGCAACCTAGAAATCATTGAGAACCGTATGACTATGATATTTGATAAATGTATTCCATTTAAGTTTTTAATTCATATACAGTCATTTATATTAAAGTTATATTAAATATGAAAATATATACACTTAAATTTGAAAAATGCATGTCATGCATCAGTTTTAGGGAGG
The DNA here is from genome assembly GCF_013368585.1 of Megalops cyprinoides. Classification (NCBI taxonomy): domain Eukaryota; kingdom Metazoa; phylum Chordata; class Actinopteri; order Elopiformes; family Megalopidae; genus Megalops; species Megalops cyprinoides. The sequence continues at coordinate 2,752,103 of NC_050586.1, forward strand.
ACTCTTTGTGATCATCAGCTTTCCTGTATCACAGCACTGACCCCAGATCAGGCATCTCACTCTCAGAAGCACTTCTATCGCATAGTAGGAACAGAAACTCAACTGCCCCCCCTTCCAACCCCCCCCCCCAAAAAGAAAAATCTGCTGCTGCAAATCTTCCACATTTACCCCGCTGGGGATCACCCTGCCAAAACAGCTGTTCTAAGGAGGGAAAAGAGGGCAGTGTCGCTGTTGGCCATCAGAGCCCCCCTGAAAGGGGCCCCTTTCCAGGGGTTCTGCCATTTTGTGGGACTGTGGAGAAGTCATCGCCAGGCTAACTTCATCGAGAGCTGGGTCACAGGCAGGTCAGCTCCCAGAGACCCCACAGCCTCCAGGACAGGAGCCCCCTGTTACCCCCCTTGCCTTCAGTCCCAGTGTCTCTGGAGGATCCAGTTGGTTCATGATTGTTTGGGGGGGCAGAGAGGGTACTTGTATCATGGCAAGGACTGTTGTGAGGGTGTGTGTGTATGTGTGTGTGTGCCATGTGTGTGTATGCGTGTGTTCATGTGTGTGTGTGTGTGTGTGTGTGTGTGTGCACGCGTATGTGTGTGTGTATGTTGTGTGTGTGTGCGTGTGTATAGGGTGTCTGTGTGTATGTGTGTGTGTGTGCGGGCGCACGCGTGTGTGTGTATTGGGTGTGTGTGTGTGCGAGTGTGTGTATGAGGTGTGTGTGTGTGTGTGTGTGTATGGGGTATGTGTGTGTGTGTGTGTGTGTGTGTGTGTGTGTGTGTGTGTGTGTGTGTTTGTGTGTGCGTGCGTGCGTGTGTGTGTATTGGGTGTGTGTGTGTGTGTGCGAGTGTGTGTGTATGAGGTGTGTGTGTGTGTGTATGAGGTGTGTGTGTTTGTGTATGGGGTATGTGTGTGTGTGTGTGTGTGTGTGTGTGTGTGTGTGTGTGTGTGTATGAGGTGTGTGTGTGTGTATGGGGTATGTGTGTGTGTGTGTGTGTGTGTGTGTGTATGGGGTATGTGTGTGTGTGTGTGTGTGTGTGTGTGTGTGTGTGTGTGTGTGTGTATGGGGGGGTGTTGTCCTTTACAAGAGGCTCTGTCAGCCCTGCCTGACTGATGAGTGCCTTCAGGGCTGTGGTGTACAGAACAGGCCACCAGATTTAATAATGTCCCCAAACTGCCCTCTCGACCCCCCCCCAAATCCACCCCCCCCAGCCCGTGCAGTAATACAGTTTCATGAGTGCCGGGTATTTATCAGGACTGTGGACAATCTGTCCTGTTCTCACAGTGTAGGTGAAGTGAGACACACTGTCACATGTATACACATTCACACATACAGGTATGCATGCCCTCACATACACACACACACACACACACAGAAGCCTGTCAACTCCTGTGGTCCCAGAACCCTATAAAGAGGGGGCGTCAGACAAAAGACCCTGTTGAATGGGCAAAATTCTCCCAATAAAACATTAACGAGACGCAGTGCATTGTGGGTACTGATCAGAAAGGAGTGTCTGGGAAGCAGTGAGGAGTGCTGTTCCCCCGCCGAGGGACTGATGATGATCGATACTTCCTCATAATTCATCTCCCTGACACAGCGACTACGTGTCACGCAGACATCTGTGGGGGGTCACTGCCTTTGCTCAGAAGTCCTCTGCTTCTGCGTAAAAAGATGAAGATTCGATCCGCTTACGTTTCCTTTTAAATCACGACCCACGTTCAGTTTCTCTGACCTGTGCACCTCCATTTCCCACTGCAAACTGCCCTGTCATCACAACAACAAAGGTGGAACTTTTCCCTCACGATCTGGTCACTTATTTCTGTTCTACTCACTTATGGTGGGTGGTATGTTCTTCATGGAACTTAAAAATTTTTTGAGTCCAGAGTTGTAAGTGGGTACAGCTCTCGTGGTGGTGATGGTGGATGATGGGGGGTGTGGCGGTGGTGGTGGTGGCTGGGTGGGGTGGGGGAGTGGGGGTTCAGACACATTCCTCAGGTGGAAGGTGTGTTCTGACTCAGTGTCAATCGTAAAGTTTCTGATTGGTGGGAGGTGTTGCTTTGGAATGCAGTGGACAATGCAGATTTCCACTCCGTTGCGTTTGATTCGGGAGTGGCTGCCGGCCAGCGAGAGACGTGCTGGGTTTCCCCTCTCTTTTAATAGTCCACGCGCGACAGAAACGATAAATCACGGCATTGATCTCCCGGCGAACAGCGCACAAGAAAAACGAACATCTCTTTAGAGTTATTAGCGGAAAGGACGCCATCAATCTCCAGGTCGCACGCTGCCCTGAGCCAAACGGAGCTGTTGCAGGACTGAGGCGCGCTGCAGCGCCCGGGATGGAGGCGGCGAGAGGGCTTTCCGCGGCCGCCGCGGTGCGCAAACTCTCCCCGCCGGTGCGGCGCAAGAGGAACACAAAACGGAACTAAAAATGCAAAATAAAACGCGTTTCAGGAGGCATAAGTATGAATGCCAGCTGGATCTTTTCCATTTTGTTAAGCCCTTAGATTTGAATCCCAATCTTCTTAGTGCTGTGAAATGTCGTTTCTTTCTGAGGAAAAAAAAAAAACACAGAAGACAATGTCTGAGTTTTCTCTTTTTATAGTACATACATTATTATATTACCATGTCCATTTTTGGCCACAAAAATCCTTTCTTGTCATCATTCTGGCGGCAAGTCATTACCCATTAAACAGACAGAAAAGAACTTCCATTTTTCCCTGACGTTACTTTACTGTTTCACAACCCTTTAATGTACTGCACATCTAAACGAAGGGCTCCCTCTAATACCTAAAACGTGAGTGTAGCTAACGAGACCATTCGATGTTAATGAAGACCACAGTCTATGTGTGTTAATGTTCTTAATGACTTTATCTAAGAAACAGTCGTCCTGGGAATCTCAGAGTGTCTTTTACGGGCCATCCTTCCTTCTCTCTCTCTGACTGCTTCAAATGGGGCAATGTTTTTAATGTTCAGTATGAGTTCTTATGTTGGATGAGTCAGAATTAAGTTGAGATGTTTTTCCTGATTTTGTCAAACCATCAGGGGCTTTCTGCCTGCATCGGCTTTAGCCGTTCTGCCGTATTTTCTAAATATATCCTGAGTTTGCTAAAGAGAGGAATATTCACGCTCCATCCCTCGAGCGCTTCTGGTTCCTTGCCAGTGCAGCGAGAGAAGATTCACTTTCAGGAGATGAAACAGAAAAGGCAGGATGTGTCTGCCGTGCGCGCGGGCAGGACGGCCCTCAGAACGGTTCTGTTCACCCGCGTCATTCTGCCTGTGTGTCCCTGCTTCTGTCTGTCTGTCTGTCTGTGTGTCTGTCTGTGTGTCCCTGCTTCTGTCTGTCTGTCTGTGTGTCCCTGTGTCTGTCTGTGTGTCCCTGTGTCTGTCTGTCCCTGTGTCTGTCTGTGTGTCCCTGCGTCTGTCTGTCTGTCTGTCTGTCTGTGTGTCCCTGCTTCTGTCTGTCTGTCTGTCTGTCTGTCTGTCCCTGCGTCTGTCTGTCTGTGTGTCCCTGCTTCTGTCTGTCTGTGTGTCCCTGCGTCTGTCTGTCTGCCTGTGTGTCCCTGCGTCTGTGTGTCTGTCTGTGTGTCCCTGCGTCTGTCTGTCTGTCTGTCTGTCTGTGTGTCCCTGTGTCTGTATGTCTGTCTGTCCCTGCGTCTGTCTGTCTGTGTGTCTCTGCGTCTGTGTGTCTGTCTGTCTGTCTGTGTCTGCATGTCTCTCCATCTGTGTGTTTCTTTGTATGTGTGCCACTTTACGTGTTACCTCTGTCTGTGTGTCCTTATGTCTGTGTGTTAATGCATTTTTGTGTCACTGTGTCTGTGTGTCACTGTAATTGTGCGTAGCTGTGTGAGTGTGTCACTCTGTGCTGCTGTTTGCCTGTGTTGTGGTTAGTCTGTATTACTCTGTCTGTGTTGCTCTCTCTGTGTTACTCGATCTGATGGTCTGTGTCACTCAGCTATGTGACAAATATTCAGATAAAGGTGGAGTGAAATGTACTCAGGGTTTGAACAACCTGATGATTTCACTCTCATTTCAGTACAACTTTAATGTCTGACCAAGACTTGTTATACTCCATCTTTTCGTCTGTGGTGGAAAAATGAATTCAGTAAATTTAGTTTAGCTGCTGTAAATTTAGTCGGGAAATCGACCCTCCCTTCATCACAAGTCCCTGCTCTTTCCCTTTGCTCACCTGATCTCCAGGCCAGAGAGGGAGAAGACCCGTTTTTATTCTTTCTTTTATGATTGTTAAAATGTCACATGCACATTAAACAGCTCTAGATCTTAAAATCCCTGGTTCTTTGTTCTAGTACCTTGAGAAAATAGCACTGGCTAATGCATGGTGTGGGGAAAGGTTATATATGTGCAGAGGGTTTAGGACAAACGCAACCACATTTTCTGTAGAGGGATGAAAGGCAGAACAGTGGAATTTTAACTGGCTGCCCCCCCCCCCCCCCCATCTCTCTCTTCCCCTTCTCTTCCAGAGCCCAAAATGAAAATAGGGGTTTGAGAATGGAACATATCAGATTGCCATGTTTGGATTCTGCAGTATGTACAACGTGGTTCACGTTAGGCTTTCCTTTCTGTTCGTGTATGACGAGAGAGTGCAGTCCATGGTGCTCAGCACATCAGAGGAAGCTTGTTTAAAGGGGAGTTCAAAAGCAGAAAGGGATCCCTTCTCCTCAAATCTGAGGAAAAGCCTTGCTGTAGGCTTGAAATTCTGAAGGCTCACTCCATCGTCCAAAACTTCTCAGAGAATCACTCGGAATGCCCGCAGAATGCTGCTCGTGAGTGACAATGTCTCTTTGAGTCTGGCTCTGTGAAAGGGCTGCCTGACATCAGCTGGCTGTAAACATCTCTACGGGAGACACACAGACCCCTGGTTCAGCTTGTAAAGTCCAGGCCTTTGAACAGACAGACTCTCGGTAGGTTCTTGTGTGTGTGGCGGGTCTCACAGTGGTCTACCCATCCTACGAACAGTACAAGCTCAGAAACAGCTGGATAGAACCACTCAATGAATAGACCCATGAAGATAACACCTTGCTCCATGTCCCTCTGGTTGTCTGTGCTGCTGTGTGTCACCTCGTCTGTGTCCCTCTGTCTGTCTATCTGTGTGCCCCTGTCTGTCTATCTGTGTCTCTGTCTATCTGTGTCCCTCTGTCTGTCTGTCTGTGTCCCTCTGTCTGTCTATCTGTGTGCCTCTGTCTGTGCTGCTCTGTGTCACCTCGTCTGTGTGTCTCTCTGTCTGTCTGTCTATCTGTGTGCCTCTGTCTGTCTATCTGTGTGTCTCTGCCTGTGTCACTGTTGCTTTGTGTCATATGTTTGTTTGTGGAAAGACTCAGACTGTCATTTTCTTTGGACATGATGAAAACATGCTGGGGGCCATGTTCCCCATTTTGTGCTCTGTGTAGGAGAGTGCAGTATGGCAGGTGGACAAGACATGTTTCGTATATAACAGAAGTGTGATCCTACTCACTATGTCCCATTCATTCCATTTACAGATACAGGGTGCTAATTCCTGCTCTTTAGCAAGGAGCACGGAGGTCTCGCTGCAGAAATATAATAATTTATTCAGAGCTGCTGCAGGTGCGACCAGAGGAACCAGAAGACCTCTATTTATGGAAGTGTGGGGTGGGGGTGTGTGCAATGTTAATCAAGATTAAAGAGAGGAAGAAGAACTATTTAGTTGTGGTACTCTCAACATGAGGGATATTAGATGTGTGAATTATGATTCAGGTATGAGGAGAGTGAGTGGAGGTGTAGCTGCTCTCAGCTTGGTCAGTGACCATTCCTTATTCATGTGTTACTCACATAGTAGCTGTGGAGATGTTTACAGAGAGGAGAGCTTCCTGTGGAGTTTGGAGTCCAAAATATCTCACTGGCCATAGAAAGACAAACACAGACTCTCATAGTATGTATTGAGCGCATGGTGGTAGCCCTGGACTTTGACCCAGAGTTAGTTTAGTCAGTTTAAAATACATTTTCACGGTGTTGTGTGTGTAGAACTGTCGGACGATGGCTGACAGTAAGTTCCTGTTCAACAGTGTCACAGCATATTTAGTGTGCTGCTCAGAAAGTTTGGAGGTCGTATGAAGGGGGTGTGGGGGGTGGGGGGGGCATGGGACTGCAGCTTAATTCCTCCCCCCCTTCAATCCCTTGTCCCCAGGCAGTAAATGACTGGAGGCGATGGAGGTGGCGGCTGCGGGGTTTGTCAGCGGTGTGTGTGTAATTACAGCGAGATGGATGACGTGGGAATTCTCTTTCTCTCACAGCAGAACTCATATTCATTTTTCCAAATGATGAATGATCCGAAAGACAGACTCTGTGATTGAAGGCCTGTCTGTATTTCCCTGGGGGCGGGGTGTGTGTGTGTGTGTGTGTGTGTGTGTGAGAGAGTGCGTATTCATGCTTGAGTCTGTGTGTGTGTCTCTATGTATTAATGCCCTTCTGAATCCATGTATGGGTGTGACCTTGTGTTTGGGTGTATGTTTGTGTGCATGGTGTGTGCGTGTGTGTGTGCACGTGCGTATGTGTGTGTGTGTGTGTGTGTGTGTGTGTGTGCGCGTGTGTGTGTGTGTGTGTGTGTATGTGTGTGTGCGCGTGCGTATGTGTGTGTGTGTGTGTGTGTGTGTGTGTGTGTGTGTGTGTGTGTATGTGTGTGTGTGTGTGTGTGTATGCAGGCTGGCACAGAGGCTGATGACAGGTGTTCCCATGTTTCACAGGAGCAGCAGGGCATCTCCCCGAATCGGCAGCCAGGCCTCGCAGACACCCCAGGGACAGCCCTCAGGGGTGACACATCTCCGCTCAGCACAGAACGTTCAGAATGAGAGAGCGCTTCTCCTCCGCCCGCTCCATCCTTCCCTCCCTCCGCCTCTCAGGTAGCTGCTCAGCCTCCCTCCCCTTCCATGGCTGCAGTCCTGGTGAGAGGGAGGGATGCTTCTGCTGTCATCTGTGTCCCCTTCTTTCACATTCTTGTGTGTGTGTGTGTGTGTGTGTGTGCGAGTGTGTTCTTTCTCTGGGGGGGGTTGACCATGCAGAATGGAGAAGCACCTCCTGCCCACTGACCCAGGCTCAGTCTCTGAGGATGACAGAGCAGATCTCTTTGTACCCCTCGCTGTTCTGGGTTCAGGGGAACGGGCGGAAAGCCGCATGCTCACAGCGTTTCTCCCCCTGCTCCTCAGACCGTGTGGAAGAGACCCGCCCAGCGCTGATCTCGATCAGTGAAGCGGGGGCCCCTCGGTGACTCCAGAGGGGGATCAGAGGCACAGACTCAGCCGTGTCTGTTTGTTTAATTATGTATATGTAATTTGTAATACATCCTGGGATATTAATTGAAAGCTGCTGTAAAAATGATCATTATCAACGTCCCACTGATTTGCTCGCGGAGCTCAGGGAGGGTTTAACCACTCGCATGCTGGTCTGGGTGCTGCTGCTAACAGTGAGCAGTGGCTTCTGTTTGTTTAAACTTATCTCAGGTTGTAATATCCTGTCTGTGTGCAGTGAGGATTTGCAGAAGGCAAACTTTCCTTTCACTGACCTCAGGGATATGATTACTCCCAGAGGAGGAAAAGCCTCTGAAACATGTATTCATCTGCCGAAGATGATGATGATAATGATTAAGACACAACTTGAAACCACAGCAATGGTAATAAATACAAAAAGAAATACAATGTATGCTATTTACTGGATGGTTCAGGCCTTGGTTGTTACAACAACCATTGAACACAGTCTTTGAAATGAGTCAGAGGTTAATAATAATAATAATAATAATATTACAATAACTGCCCAAATTAAAGCCTGATGAGGAGGTAAAAGCTCTGAATGTTACTTCATTTCTTCTTTGTAATAATTTGCCATTTGAAGGCCTTGAACTTCATTTCATTAAACCAAAAGACCTCCTACTGATTACAAATGTCAGATCCACTGCTGAGAGGAGCAGTACTCATGGCCTGGCTAAAGACCGCTGGAAAAGCATGCATCCCAGCCATTTAGTAATTATTGATTATGTTTAAGGTCAAAGTCTAAAAATCCTTTGTTTGTGGTGCAAATAATATTGATTTTCTTAAAGCCGCAAATATCATACCATTAACCAGGAAAAACAAGCAGCAATGATTTAAAGCACATACATACACACAGACATCATTACAGGGCCCATCACAGCACCAGAGTACTGCTGAGAGGGACAGAACCCACAACTGCAGCAAGAGTCACAGGCCACAGAAGCAGGGAAACAGCCCTTCTGTGCTTCCATTCACAATTAAAACACCATTGTAAAACACTATTCACACAATTCAGAATTCATTCATTCACAGTTTTCACATGTGTATGCATTTGCAACATTTACAGCATATTTTTAGTGAGTGTGTGTATGTGTGTGTGCATGCATGCGTGTGAGTGTGTGTGTGTGTGTGTATATATGTGTGGATGTGTATATGTGTGTGTGTGCGTGTGTGTGTATGCAAGTGTGCCTGTATGTGTGCGTGTATGTGTGTGTGTGTGTGTGTATATATATATGTGTGGATGTGTATATGTGTGTATATGTGTGTGCGTGTGTGTGTGCGTGTGTGTGTATGCAAGTGTGCCTGTATGTGTGCGTGTATGTGTGTGTGTGTGTGTGTATATATATGTGTGGATGTGTATATGTGTGTATATGTGTGTGTGTGTGTGTGTGTGAGTGTGTGTGTGTGTGTGTGTGTGTGTGTGTGTGCGCGTGTGTGTGTGTGTGTGCGTGTGTGTGTATGCAAGTGTGCCTGTATGTGTGCGTGTATGTGTGTGTGTGTGTGTGTGTGTATATATATGTGTGGATGTGTATATGTGTGTATATGTGTGTGTGTGAGTGTGTGTGTGTGTGTGTGTGTGTGTGAGTGTGTGTGTGTGTGTGTGTGTGTGCGTGTGTGTGTATGCAAGTGTGCCTGTATGTGTGCGTGTATGTGTGTGTGTGTGTGTGTGTGTGTGTGTGTATATATATGTGTGGATGTGTATATGTGTGTGTGTGAGTGTGTGTGTGTGTGTGTGTGTGTGTGTGTGTGTGAGTGTGTGTGTGTATGCAAGTGTGCCTGTATGTGTGCGTGTATGTGTGTGTGTGTGTGTGTGTGTGCGTGTGTAAATGACCAAACAGCCCGAATGTTATCAGTGGTTTCAGTACTGATTAACCTTGAGCCAGAGTTTCAGCTGTCCTGCAGACGCACACAGTGTAACTGTTAGAGTTTCCCCTCTCAGCTGACGGGGTGCTCTGCGTGTTTAGGGCATGCACTGAAAAAGGCTGACCTGTAAAGCACTGTATCTGTGAGCTGCTGAACTGCTCTCCTTCAAACCAAGGGTAGGAAATACAGGAAATCCACCCACATACTCATGTGTACTCTCCTCTCTCAGTGCGTACTCTCCTCTCTCAGTGCGTACTCTCCTCCCTCAGTGCGTACTCTCCTCTCTCAGTGCGTACTCTCCTCTCTCAGTGCGTACTCTCCTCCCTCAGTACGTACTCTCCTCCCACACCCAAACTGCTGAGAGTTCATCTGTCTCCTTAAAGGTGACCTTGCTCTATTCTCTGAAATATTCTCAGTGTTTTACTAAACAAACATCATGTAACATGTGCATCCAATTGGAAAAAGACAAGTCCATCAAAACGAACCCCAGGGGAGGACACATCAAGTCAATGACCTTTACATGCTTGATTTATGAATGCGTGGAGTTGTCTGACTATGCATTTTCCCCGGCTTTTATTTTCTCATGGATCCACCCTCGGTGCCTTTTACATACTGTGAAAAATATATGTGCTGCGATTCTGCAGAGCAACAGAGCCCCAGTCTGACGTATGGAACGCTTTGTTCTAAAGCCTGGAGGACTTTGTGTGGAGAGATATTTTCCCTCAACATGCAGAGAGAAGACATGGAGTGAAACTCAGAGCTCACTCCCACTCCAGCATGGAAGGTGGATCAGAGAGGAAAAGGAGAAGGAAAGAGGGGAGAGAGGAAGGGAGACGTGAGGAGATGGTTGGAAAGATATCTCTTGTGGAAGGTTTTAAACTTTACAATGGCTCTTGAAAATGAGGATATTCTTAACTGCGGTGTTTGATCTGTAATGTTCAGTTGTAGCCCACAAAGAGATACACTGCAGTCATGACCGTGACTTCTGCTCGACCTCTGACCCCTCCATCACTCCTCAGGGGTCATTTGAACAACCACTAAATGGTCCCAAAACAAAACAAAAACAAAACAAACATCAAGCATCCTGCTTCACTGATGCAAGTCCATGAAGCCTTTTATTACTACGATACACACTCACACACACACACACACACACACACACACTCACACACACACACACACACACTCACACACTGACACACACACACACACACACACACACACACACACACACACACACACACACACACACACTCGCACACACACACACATACACACACACACACTCACACACACACGCATACGTGCGTGCGCGCACACACACACTCACACACACACACACACACACACACGCATGCACGCGCACACACACACACACACACTGACACACACACACACACTCGCACACACACACACACACACATACACTCACACACTGACACACACTCACACACACGCGCGTGCGTGCGTGCGCGCACACACATGCACACATGCATACAGACACACACACACATGGGCGGGTGCATGCATATGTACACACACACAAACACACAGACTTGATCACTTTACATTTTTCAAGAAAAATATAACATTTCTGTCTGTGGGGTGGAGCAGAAACTAGGGTATTGAAAGGAATACGGTGTAAGATGTTGTAGGAATGTTGTTTGTCTTGTAAAATAATGATTGATCTAATCTAGATAAGCTTATGAACACTACGCAGTGCTGTACAGTGTTATTGGGGAGGAGGGAGGATGGCTGCATACACTGTTTCAAGTGACTCAGAAACATCTGGATTAATTGCTTTGCGGCACAGCTGATGTAATATTGCATCTTTAAAGTTTAATGACTGTTTCAGATGCGGCCAATAAAGTTTCAGCTCAAATTCCCTCCCTCCTTCCCACTCTCTCTCTCTCTCTCCTTCTCTCACTCCCTCTCTCTTTTTCCCTCTCTCTCTCCTTCTCTCACTCCCTCTCTCCCTCTCTCCCCCTCCCTCTCATCTCAGAGAGGCAGAAAGTTTATTTCTTAATTCTCCAGCCACTGCTGATGGGAGTCAGGAGCCACGCTGTGCCGTATCATTCCCCCCAACCCCACCCCCACCACTGACCCTGGATCAGTGTCCGCTCGCTTCCACGTAATGGCTGTGGGAAGGATTAGAACTGAAAGACCCGATTGTGGATCAGTGTCATGTTGCCCCTCTCCCATAACTGCTCATGTCTGTTTAGCATGTGAACTGCTAAATTACAGTAATTGTTATGATGATGGTGATGATGATAAAAATAACAGTATAACTAACACTGAAAATAATATGATGATAATAATCGTACTGACAACACAGTTTACAATTGGTATTTGTACTCTTTTATCTATGAGAACAAATGTTTTGATATGCTTAGCACAATCTCTCTTGGTGTGATTCAGTTAATTTAGGTCAATCAATCAGTCTATTTTTATGTCACGGCACACAGTGCTAAATACAGCTCTTCTCCTGTGAGCCTTAATCAAAGTAATTATGTGACTCTAATTAACTGACTGCTGGTTCAGTGTTTAACCAGTCAAATCAAGCCACTCATATGTATCATATAAAGTACCTTTTTGCTCTTCACAATTCTAGTTACCATGGTGATGATAAATACAAATATTGAGAATCATTTGTCTGTCAATCATCTGTCTTTTGTGCTTTAGGACAATCTCACTGTGGAGGGAAATAAAAAATAGGTACATAGATAGATAGATGGATGGATAGATAGATGGATAGATAGACAGACTGAATGATTAATCATTACCAATGTTGCTAATGCAGCTTAAACAGGCACTAACCCTCAAAGCAGCTCTGTTGCGATGTTGTTCCATCTCACTTTTGGCGTGCACACTGCATCTTCCTCCAGCAGGAAACTCTCCCGCTGGCCTCCCAATGTCTGTTCGCAACGTCTCAGCATGCTACATGTGCCCAGTTCACGAAAGGGGGGGCGGATTCAACTCCCTGAAACACGCCAACACGTGATCTTAATATGAGTCTTCAAAGTATGGAAAAATTAAGCCACTTACAGGGTTGTTATTTCCAAAGATTTCTGCTGAAATGGACAACGATGCTGCTCTGCCCCCAGCTCCCAGCATGCCTAGGGAAGCAATATTAATCCAATAAAATGCATTCGGGGGTTTGATTATGACACAACTGGTCATTATTACCTGATAATAAGTCATAAATGACTTTTGGTGTGGATTCCTGGTATTCTAAAAAGGGAAAAGAGACAAGGCAAATATATCTTTACAAAACTGCAACTGAATTATGCTTTAACACCTTAACGATCATGAAAACTGGTCTGATATTAGCGAAAAAGAACGAGAAACTGTTGCTGTCCGGGAATGTGCTGTGTGCCCTCATGTGTGAGCGCTGTGGCTGCTTCTGCCCAGCCAATGCAACGGCTGTCACTGTGAATCTGTGCCGCTTCCGCCTCACTGCCCCCAACTGGGGGGGGGGGCTGCGGGGGGGCAGGACAGCACTGATCAATGGCTTCAGTTTCCCACTTCTACTCACTGACCTAATAACCGTGTACAGCCCCTCCATCTCCATCAGGCATTACCACCTCTGGCTAACTGAGGTCAAGCAACAGCAATATGAGTGTGTGTGTGTGTGTGTGTGTGTGTGTGTGTGTGTGTGTCTGTGTGTGTGTGTCTGTGTGTGTGTGTGTGTGTGTGTGTGTGTGCATAGGTAGATATATAGCACAATAAGATGTGAAATGTGCACAGGCTGTTAATAGTCATTATTATACTGCCTGTCTGTGATGTCACACAGAAGAGAAGCCAGCAGGTGCCCACTGCGCTCTCGGCAGCGTTGCTGAGGGTGGTGATGTCATCATGATGTCAGCAGAAGCACTCAGTGCTTGATTAGAACAGCCTTAGCAGATTACTGTAATTAGAATAAATCATGGACATGCAATCAATTAAAGGAGTTTGTAGAATGGCAATAATAACAGCAATAATATTTCCATAGTTGCAGAGCGAATGTTGTGTTTGCCAGGCCCATAACGGTGCTTTTATTTGGCTTGAAGTCTAATGAAGGGATCACGCATGACCATGAGCCGGGGGTTCTTGACCCCCGTATGGAGGAAAAAGAGAGGGGGGAGATGGAGTGGAGGAGGGATGCCATGAACAGCTGATGCAGAAAAAAGTAGTAAGTGGGGTTTTTTTGACGGGACAGGGTTTGACTAATTGTAAAGGGTTTTTCTGTAAATTCTTTTGCCGAATCTTCACTTGGACCTTCAATAACATCAACAGTGACAACAACAATAATAACAATGGCTACGTTGTTAATTTATTATTATTCATATTTTTTCTCAGTGATGCAGTGTCCACTGGCACATACCTGAAGGCCACTGAAATGAAACAAATAGTTCATCCTCAGCTGTGTGTCTGTTTCACAATGCGGGAGGGAGAGCTTCTCATCTCACAGTCAGATTTCCCTTCACCATCACGTTCCAGCCTTTCTCCCTGGCCAGGATGAACTTGTTCAGGGTCCATCTCTGCTATATATCTTAGACAGTGAGGAAATACATAACTAGAAAGCAAAACTGCATGAACGGGCTCCTTAAAAAATCAATCAATCAACCAGTCAATGAAATTCTGCTGTCTTCCCACAGATCGTTCTAAAGACGTTCACATTAATTGTACAAAAAAAAACAACAGCTGTAACATGATGGGAAATATTTTCATTTCACGTATATTCTTTGGGTACAAAAACAAGAACAAGTGCATTGACATACGCATAGATATTGTATAATATTTTTTTTGAAAAACATCTCTCGATTTGTGCATGGTATCAAGTATATGAAATCGATGACACACAGATTTATTTGTTTTTGTTCTAAGCAATGATTAAGAAAAGCACATAAAGTCTGAATACTCGCACATCATGCATACAGCTGTATTCTTATTTCTGAGCACTATTTGGCACATGCCATGGCTATCACTAAAAGAGAAGCTGCATACAGTAAAGCTCCATAGAAACCTCATGTTTCCACCATAAACAGATATGTCATTGGGCAGACAGGCCCTGTTAAACCTGCTTATTTTAAAAAGCCTCTGGGTTTTATAGTGCAGCCCTGTTTGCAGGTGGTGAGGGCGTCTCCGGGCGAAGCTTCTCTCGGAGAGACGGGTGATGTTGTCCTCATCTGATGTCATCTCCTCCACATGTGGAGGGAGGACTCCTCTCCCGCGAGGTAACCACAGCGATGCCATTCGTCTTGGTAACGGGCGGCATGTGTGGTGTGCGGGACCCCTGCTGAGGCTGTTATCGCCCTGTGCTCTCAGCTCCCCATCGGGACCGGCCGTCACAGGACACACATAAATCTCCCTACAGCTCACACACACACACGCACGCACGCACACACACACGCACGCACGCACGCACACACACACATACACGCACGCGCGCGTGCACACACGCACATATATACATACACTGGCGCACACACACACACACACACGCACACGCACGCACACACACACACACACGCACATACATACACTGGCACACGCACACACACAGACACACACATACTGTTGATGTTTGCATGATTAACACACACTACCTCAAAATGCACTGTCTACACTATCACTTACATCAGAAGGATCTGATGGTACCTTCAGAGCAGTGAACGCTGAAGAGGGGGAGGAGAGGAGAGGAAAGAGGAGGAGAAAAGGGGAAAAGAGGAGGTGAAAGGAGATAAAAGAGGGGGGGCAGAAGAGTGGAGGGACAAGAGAGAGTTAAGAGAGAAAATAAAATTCTAACAACACAAAAATTTGAAACTATTAGGACAGACAGAGAGACATAATGGAGTGCTGTCTGACCCTGAAAGGAGAATAAGATGTAGCAGACTGTTTGACCACTGTGAGAGATACAAACAGAGACTAATACTAATAAACTCCAGACTCAGAGAGCCCAGCCTGGCCATTGAGTTTGGCTGATGCTGGCAGACACCACTCCCAGTGCCAGCTTCAGCTTGTTGAGACAGAGCTGCAGTTTATAACCACATGTGAAAAAAAAACCACTCAGACATGACAAAATAATTTTCCTAAAATAAAGATCTGACCACTGATCTGTTCACAAAACTCCCAGACTTTTCACAAATTAATAAAATGTCCAGTCCTCCTAAAAGGACTGTGACTATGTGCAGCTTTGTGGGAGAACTGTATATCACCATGGACACATAAATGCACGCACACACACACACACACATACACACACACGTACACATATTGTGTGTGAGCATACATGTATGTGTGCATGTACCATGTACATGTGTACAATGTATGTTTGGGTATGTGCGTCCATGCGTGTGTGTATTTGTGGTGGGGATTCCCTCTTCAAGTGCCTTAGAGATGCTGTGCAACCCCGCACAGAGGCCCCTACTGCCCCCCAAAACTTTTTGGAATGATGTCACTTAACTGGGTCACCAGAATTCACAGTCATGCACCCCACCACCCCTCCACCTGGCTCCTTTACCTTTTGAGCTGACAGAAGATTTCCCCTGATGCCATGTGTCTGACCACTGCCCCAACGCGTTACAGAGGTTAAATAAGACGGGTTACGGTTAACAGTGCTGTGTGCCAGAGCTCCATTGCATCCATATTTAACCACACGGACACATGGTTTGTGACTGTAACACTAACATGACCATTAACCATGATGACAGGTCGCTGTATAGGGTTTCTCTCCGAGCGTGTGACTCACTGTGGTAGGATTACAGAGGTAGGATCAGCTGCATCAAATAGTGGTTATGTTTAACAAATATTCAGAAAGCGTAGAGTTACAGGGATTCAATGCTTCAGAGAAACCAGAGAGGGCAATGGGCAAGTCGAAAACATATGTAGTACATCTCTTTTTCATTTAAAAACCTCTAAATTAATAATAATCACATTTGGATATGTTTCTTAGGGCAGAAATGAGTAGTTAAGTGAAAGGCACTTACAAGAAATGGGCCACTGCTGTAAGTATTATTATAACAAAGTAGATATGTCTGTTCTTATGAATATTGAGAATATTTATTTTACTAAGTGTTACGGAACACAGAGTGCAAATATAGCTATATCTGTGAAGATGTACTAAAGTTTAACAGATAGAAATAAACAATATAATGAGTAGTGTACTGTTTTGCAGTAAATGTATTAACCATTAAATTTCATCTCCTGCTTTCATACAAAAAGTGTTGTGTCTAAGAATGAAGAAAAAAGAGTGAAAGTTTACAGCTTCCTATATTATTGTGATATAAAGGATGAAGTGCCTTCGAAGATTTACTTTTTATTGGGTTCCCAGATTCCAGGATTAATTCTGCTTGCTATCTCTATCTCTAAGGGCACACAAAACCCACCCATCTGCGGAAGGTTGAATCAAAAGCTCCATGATGATGTTTTGGACACAGGTTACGAGAGACACCAGGCGGAAGACTCTCTGAAACCACAGAGGAGCAAAGAAAGCCACCCAGATGAATCTCCACCTGCACAGAGATAGTGAGACCTAAGACATATCTCTTGTGGTGGAAGCAACTGAGTCCTATTGCACAAGTATTAACATGTGATGTTTTGGGGTTGTATCACATGTCAATATTAGATGCTCAAACACAAACACACACACACATGCATACACACACACAATCGTTAGCGACACTTAGTTTTTGACTTAGCAGAACTGCGCTCTTTGCCAGGAAAGCACTCCACCTATGAAAGGTGATCGTCTCAGCATTAATATACAGTAGTTTGTGTCATGGAAAGATGTAATTTAATAGCATGACATTGTTTATGTAATGTTCTACCAGACAATGAAAATACTGTAGAACTATGTAATAGATTCTTGCATATTTACGTCATGTGTGTTCCTTCATTCAATAGCATCTAAATATGGAGCAGGACATAGCACCATTGCCTCATTGGCATGGCATAACTGGTCAGCATGAGTTCTTTTTTGGAAAGTCTATTATTGACACATGATGTATCCCCAAAACGTTTCGTATTGCCACATCCCTCAGCCTGCTCAGGTGTCATCGGATGTAGATGCTATGAGATTAAGACATCACACGGAGAGAGACTTCAGGTGACTTTACAGTGGCAGATGCAAGGACAAAGAGAGAGACTTCAGGTGACTTTCTGCTGGTGGAGGCCAGGACAGAGAGAGAGAGAGAGAGGCTTCAGTCTCTCCTGTGGTGGAAGGCATGAGCCGGAGAGCACGGCCTCTCAGAGTCTCCCTCCAGCCCTCTCTCATTACTGACTGAGAGGGGATCAATGCACAGCTTAATAGGTAAAGAAAATTCAGGAATGCCGCTAACAAGAGGCAGGGGGTCAGGGAGATTAGGCAAATCAAATCTCAGTCGGTGATTGAGTTGCCTTTATGGGGATGCCGCTGGCACGAGACTCTCTGGGTTCCCCCAGCACTTACAGCTGAGGAGGCCCCTGTTGAACCCTATCGGGGGGTGGGGGTAGGGGGGGTGGGGCCAAAAGAAATTGGGGCTCCACAACCACGGCCTAACACAGTCCTGAACTTTAAAGGACATGGATCACTTCCCCCAGGAGCCAGGGGAAATGTACAACCAGCGGGAAGACCGCTGGGGAGAGCTGGGACAGAACGCCACTGTTCTGCTCAAATGCCGCACCTCTGGAGTCGGGTGCGAATGCTTGAATTTCCCCCCTGGCTGTGGTATGCTGTTTCTCATTTTGCTGCAGTGCTCTCGATCTCCTCTGTGTGGCGCTGTGCGTTCCTCAGAGTCAGAGATCACACCACAAGCATCCAGCAACACAGAGGAAAAAAAAGAAAAGCAAGACCGAATCAGCAATGTGTGACGGTCTAGATCTGTGAATGAAACTGACCCTATCTCCAGGCGAATGCCACATTTATTAGATAACCTCCCACATCACAGAGACCCTTGTCTTTTGGGGCAGTCGTTTGTATGAAGGGGGTGGAGCCTGCAAATAAATGGGTCCAATTTTTCTTCCCTATTAAATGACTTCCTGTGTCTGCTGCTGCCGGGGGCAGATCTGAAACATTCTGATCTGAAACAGGAGCCACAGGGTCTAGAGCACAGGAAATACTGGGCAGACCAGAGTGTCTCGAACAAACACACCACTGTACCAGCTGCCAAGCGAAAACAATATCAATGGATGAGTGTCTCATAACTGTGAATTTAAAACTGATGTCCCAGTAGATCGGCTCTTCTCACCCCTAGAGTGCTATTGTACATCTGCTGCCTAATGAGCAGTACGAATCGTTAGACAGTAATTGGTTAATTGAAAGGTTACTCCCTCGTAAGCTGAATCTAAATGCCAGCGTAAACCCACACTGCCGTCTAATGCAAACATTGGAATAGTATTACTCATGCCAGGGGTCAAAGGTTGTCAGTATATGAGCCAGACCAGATTAAGGACTCCCCTTTTCAAACAAACGTAACCCAAATGAAATCAAACCGTGACTCATCCACCAGAAGCCACAGTCAGGAGCAGAATGGAGCAGAAAGTGGGTCAGGGGTTTTGATCTTATTAGTGCATGAAGTAACGGCGGGCTTGAGAGAGAGTCTGTGAAGGAGGAGCTTACCGCCTTCCAGTCAAACTGAATCACGCCCCCTCCCCAGCCAAGCCCCGCCTCTAAGGAGTTCCATTCCATCCATCTATGTAAGGACAAGGGTGAACAAGACGAGGGACAATTACAACTATTGATCTCTGCGGTTAGCATTGATCCCGCTGCTCCCTGCAGGAGTGCTGTAAGTGTGTAGGGGGTTTCCTCAGGGAGAACTCAGAGGTCAGGGGTCATCCTCAGAAGAGTTCTGAAAACAATAACATTACTCATTTGAAAGGCCAGGCCCTCCTGCAGCATGACTAGGACAGCCCACGTTTAGCCAACACACACATATATATATATACACTCATATATATCCAAGAGGATATTTACTGGAGGAATTCCAGCACAGTCTCACGCAAGGATACAACTGCGCTGCTCCACTAGCAAAATAACCTAAAACCCTATGGTCAACCACTAACCCACTGCCTTAATTTAACTAAATTACTTACTACTACACTACAAACTGTGAACTAAACCAGTTCAACCTTTGAAATAATATCATTTTTATGTGTTCATGCTAATCATTAAACATAACCTGTTGAAATGTGTTTGAAACCAAAGTCAAAGGTTTAGAGATTCTGCTGGATTTCAAACAGTGAAACTTCGGCGATTCTGGAAGGCATCTCACATCTAAAAGACATGGCACATGGCTGCAGTAATACAGAATCCTTCCAAACATTCAATCTCTGGAAAACTCACAGGTATGCAGGTGCCTTAAAAAACCTTACAGTGCTGAATTATGGATTTGTGCACAATGAATACACCAAAGTGATTTCTGAATGAGTGCAAAACAAAAAAGAGTGTGTTTTACAGTAAAGCGGATGTTTTTTTTCACCTTTGATCATAAATAATTTTGTGATTTTGAGAAAATAATGTTTCAGAATTATGAGAATTATAGTTTATATGTTTAAATGGAGAAGTCCTAATGTGACATGAAAATGAATTACGGTAAATTTCTGTCTTTGAACATGCTGTGTGGTACATAGTAATATAAAAAAAAGTCAATGTATAAATATCAATATGTAATACTCACTATGTCAGTAAACTGAGGTAAAGCTGAAGTGGATCTGTTAAAAAAATGCTGAAATGCTTAGATTTCTCTTCTTATCAATAAGGATATAAAATTCTCTTTTCTTATAGTGGTTATCAACGCCCACTCACCACACTGATCTCTGATCAGTGCCCAGCGAGTAAACACGTGCACAGCAAGTGAACACTCCATGAAGTGAGCAGGATCTCACTCCTTGCATTTTTATGAGATAAATAAAGTAAATAAAAAGATAAATCTCGCGTATGACATGCTGTTTAGTATCAGCCTGGCAAAGAGCCTTGTCTTTGACCGCAGCTGAAAATGTCAGTTGACTCAATTAAAATTCTTCATGATATGAGTAAACAACAAAAAGATAAATCAGATTTAAATTACTTGCTGGGCATAATGACCTAAAGCATTTAGGGACCTGAAGATCCATAGAAATATAAAAAAATTAAGAGCAGGTCAAGACTACCATGACACAAGTGCAGTCCTGGAATGCCTGATTGGAATGATTCTGAGAGGAATGATTTCAGCTGAAAAACACTGCTCATGCACTCTGGTCCTCCAGCACAGCATATCACCTCACTGCAGGCACCATCTCATCACCCAGCAATAAAGCTCTAATTCAGTTTAACCTATTTACTGATGGCTCAGCTCAACACCAGACCTTTGCAGGGCCTAATCTTAGCAGGCAAACCGAAATATCAACACAGCAGGACCGGCGGACCTGGAGTCACACGGTGCGATGCACGCCCTCAGCAGCGAGTGAAAATAAACAGGGTCCAATTAGGCCCGGTCCCGCAGCGGCGGAGATAACAGCAGCAGAACCAGATCGGGCTTGTGTTTACAGCACCAGGGAACAGAACATCCTGCCCGAGCAGAACTGGACAGCATCAGATGAGGCCCCAGAACAGCTGCTGGGGGATATCTTAGCGCTGTTTGGATTTGTTATGGTATGTAAACATCTAACTTGGATGAAGTTGAAAGTATTGGTAACATGCTCGTGTCTCGGGTATGTCCATATGTAACACGCAGTGCAGATGTGGACTAGAAGCACTGATGCTCTGCGGGTGAAAATCGCTCTCTGCCAAACACCTAGAGCGTCCCAGCAGTTTCATCAGCTCGTGCTGTCGTGCCTCGTTATCTTCCAAAACGAGACCCTTCGCAAAGTAACGCTGGAAGATTGACGTCTTTATCCATCTCTCTCAGAAAGGATTAAAGAGTTAAAATAAACGGGAGAAAACCGCTAACGGAGCAGCTAAACTCCTCTGTGCAGCACTCATGCTCCTCTGTGCAGCACTCATGAAAGCAGAGGTGTTACAGCGATACAGAGCAGCAGGGACGGGACGTTTCAGAGGGCTCACGCGGCTTCAACGTGTAGAAGCACTCAGAAGCTCGCTGAAATATCGACGCACGCACGCGACATTAATGAAGACACAACTGCCTCCAGGAAACAAGCAGCCATGGCGGGGTCAGGCAAGAAAAAGATATTTTCATGTCAGTATTTCTCCCTCAGCGAAGCCCCATTCCTTCCTGTAGCCAGTCTGTTTACCCTCGGTATCACGGTAAAGCTGTCATGTCAACAGCAACCAAACAAAGCCGCAGCTCATCTCAGCTTCCTGAGCTTCAGCGATCAGCCGGAGGAAGGCTGTCTTTGAAATCTGCCAGAAAGACACAAACTAGAGGCCTCAGCTCCAGCTCCATTCACATGAAAGAGCATGTCAGCTTTGGTATCTATACCTATATCCATATCTATATCTATATCTATAGAAATCTATCTCTCTATCTATATGGACGGTGATCCATATGCCTCCACTGCCTGAATCTGACTCCTCACACAGATCCACAGTCTGACTCTGACTCCTCACACAGATCCAGTCTGACTCTGACTCCTCACACAGATCCACAGTCTGACTCTGACTCCTCACACAGATCCACAGTCTGACTCTGACTCCTCACACAGATCCACAGTCTGACTCTGACTCCTCACGCAGATACACAGTCTGATTCTGACTCCTCACACAGATCCACAGCCTGACTCTGACTCCTCACACAGATCCACAGCCTGACTCTGACTCTGACTCCTCACGCAGATACACAGTCTGATTCTGACTCAACACGTCCCCTCAGCTTGATTATGACTCGCTTCCGCAGTAGTTTTGGTATGGCGTCCTCCTCTCCTCAGCTCACCCCTGTAGCCCTCCCAAATGCATCCCCACCAGCCCCCTTCATAAGCAGCGAGGGTCAGGGCTGCATTCGCCCAGAGATGGAGGGATACAGGGTGGGAGGAAGGTGGTGGAAATGGCTTCTGCTAAAATGTCACGCCAGTCATTTAATTTCCACATTATTAACCATATTTCTCCTGCTCCTGCCTTTTCCACCATTTCAATAATAATAATAATAATAAAAATACAGGACACAGACCTGTGGCAAAATTCTTCGGATGACTCATCCCCTGACATATCTGAATGCCGCCTCGTTTCCTTCTCCAGAAATTAACAGAAATATAAATATTACAAAAATAAATAAATAAAGCTCTGCGCTATACCTCACCATACATACTGTGTTTGACCTTTATTCAGGTTCAGGACTCTGTCATGTCAATCTGTCAGAAACTGACAACGTTATCACCGATCCACAATCCCACTCCACATGGAGAGTGAGACATTTTTAACACATATTTTATGGACGTGTAACACAATATGGCAAATTGGAAAATGTGTAAAAGTTTGACATGCGATGTGAGGAGGGATAAAGTGAGGGTGCTGAATCATGTTTAACGCACCTGATTCCCCTAAAGGCACACTCCCTCATGCTCTTTCAAAGCGGAGGTAAAACTGCAATCTCCAATCAAAGTCAAACCTACAGCTGATCTACAAAGAGGCAGCCTTTTATTGGCCTGACAGGCATTTGATAAATCATTCCTTCAAAAGCTTAGAGTTCTCTGCTTTCCTCTGGACTACGATAAGTTACTGAAGAAAAGCTGCTCTTTTTTCTGCAAGACGAGACGACTCTGTAAAGTGAGTCGTTATAAGGAAACCCTGGGATGAACCCTAGAATCATCACTTCACCACAACCATATAAACAACAGGGAAAAATGTTAATTTTTCTCCAACTTTTTACACAAAACAGACAAAACATGTTTCGGCTGTACGGGTACGCATGGGCTTGAAGTTATTAGTCACACCAGTTAGCCGGGACATTGAAGTAGAGTGCCTTCATAAAATGCACCGATGGTAGTTCACCAATTACACTGGGCAATAGTGTGGCATGGTGCTTGTAATCAAAAGTCACTTAACCCACAACCGCCTCAGTAAATATCCAGCCGTATAAATGGATAAAAATTGTAACTAGTGTAAGTCACTCTGGTTAAAGTGAATCTGCTCATAACAAAAAGATAAAAAATAAAAAGAGGGTAATGTAATTTTGAAAAGCTGAATTTGTCTGGGGGTAGGGGTAGGTGGGGGTGGGGGTGTTGATCTTGTAGGGGTGGGGATTGGGGCTGTTTGTGTCCCATAGGGCTTGATTGGGGCAGGAGGGGACTTCTGGAAGGACTCGGCAGCAGAAGCCAGAGGGACATGAGACTGTTCTGCTCTACAAGCACATTTCACTCCCTAATACTTTCTTTTTGGAGCAGTCAGGTGCGGGATGGCACAGCAAGCTGGCCTGATCGCCGCTCTGGTATTGGATGTGAATCTGCTTCATCTCTGGAACCTCAAACCACAGCCAGCTGGCTGTCAGTACATGTTATTGTTATAAAATTTACAGATCAATAACAGCACTCGCTGCCCACAGAATGCTTTCTGCTGGGCGGTACAGAGGTACAGAGGGAGAGGGGAGAACTGTTTCTTTTTCCCTCGGATGAGGAAACAGTCTTTTCCACCTTCAACATATACATACCACCAATGGCTCTGTCTGGCTGTCTACAAACATAACCAAATATTCTTAAAGGAAAAGGCCACATACTTGCTTGCATGCCTGTATTTGTATGAATTAAAGAGGAGAGGAAAACTATTTGTAAACTGATGTAGTCTTGTGGTGGTTAATAGACTGTAGAGGAAAGGTCTGGACACATTTGCATGGTTGGTGTGATTGGTTTTCAGTTAAAATCTCAATCATTCAGTGAAATCTCCCTTAAACGGAAACATATTTTCAGTTTGGCTCAGACCAGTGCCAAGAGGACTTTCTCAATATGCTTTATTCTTCCACATAGTGTACCCTGAGTGCTCTGACTTCCCCCAAACATCCCGACACACCCACAGACAACCTCAAACACTCTGAAACCCTGAAAACAGCCTGAAACTGTCTTCAAGAAAAAAAAAACCTATTGTACCCTGAGATATTTTGAAAAAACCCACTCACACTATGGAGTAGTACTCCACATATGCTCAATCTACAGAAAACTAAACACCTTTTAACATCTTATTTATATGTGGGCAACACCACTCAGCTACACAGAACCCCCTAACCACCCTCCCCCACCCCCCGAGTGTACCCCAGCAGTGAACACCCGCTCCCAATTCTGCCAGCCTCCTGTTCGGCCTTTAATTACATCTCATCTTTCTCTCTCTGTTTTTGTGAGGTTAGAAAGCTATGGTCTTTACGCCACATTTTAGGCAGTGACCTCTGGCCAACCCAAGCACAGCAAAGGCCTGCCTCGCACTGCTCAGTGAGGATAAATGAGTCCTCTGCCTTTTTCCCAGTAAACTGTACTAAGTGCAGCGTGGCTCAGTAAACAGAGATAAAAACGGAACAATTACAGACTCATCCTAAACGGCACAGCTGTACTGCTGCACCAGTTAATCTCTGCGTGACCTTTAACCTCTTGGTGTGTGTTTTACAGTTGCAGTAGGGATAGCCCCTCTGCTGGGACACTGGGAGGAGAAGGACAAGCCTAAAACCTCAACTTGCACTGACTTCTGAAAAATATCCACTTGTATTAACACCTGTTTTGTGCCTTGACAAATTTGACCAAATTTTGCTTCCTCGGCAGTGTCCGTAAATAACCGTTTGCATCTGAAAAACGCTGAGCAGACAAGTATGATTTAGTAATAATATTAAAGGAGGCAATTATGTGATTATGGAAATAAATCCAGATCAGTTTGTTATTAAGCAGCTTCAGGAGTTCATAACGAGTTGATCATTTGAATCAGCTGTGTTGGAGCAGGGAGAGATCTAAAACATGCAGGGCAGGGGGTCCTCCAGGAGAGGGTTGAGAAACACTGTTTTATGCCACCACCATCTTCACTATAAATTCATCTCCAGGTTGTCAGTCAAATCACAGGGTTAAAAAATGGCACTCTAACTGTACTTGTGTTACTATGAAACTGTGTGGATTACGCTCCAAATACCACCAACACTGTACAGAAACTTTATCTCAGAATAATTATGTTCATCATATTCTACATATATATACACAGGTCATTTCAGAACACTAACGTGACTGTGTTTAGGACCCAGATTTCCCTGTCCTAAGTGCTGGCGGGAGGTGTGAACAAATGCAATTCATAGTTCTGAACCGTGGTGTTGGGCCTACGGATCTCATGTGGCCTGAAATTCGAAGGGAAACCACTGCCCATTTGGATAAAGTACCTGTGACTCTGTCATTTAGCCTTCGAGAGGCAGCATAAAGGAAGCCACAGCAATTTGCCCTCAGCCACTTGTAAAACGTGTTTCCTTCACTCTGCTCATAAAAGAAACCATGTCACACTGAACAATGAGCCAAATTTGGATAGCTGGGGATTTTTCACTCAGAGTATATATTTAAGTGGACATCGGATGCTTGTGACTGCGTTCTTGGAAAATGAATGCCCTTTTTCGGTCAGAAAGCATTCTGGCATCGGACATAACAAACTCGTTTCACAGCGGCGGAGGCACAGCGAGCTGGTTTTCCCAGCTGGGAACAGATATCTTGCTGCTGAGTGGGTCGTTATGACATTTGTCTGAGGGACTGAGCTTTTAAGTTGGTCAAATGTGTTGTTTGGGCTTTAATTTCATACCCCTGACTGTCTGGGCTATGTCTGCTTCTTGCTCGTGGAGTTTCAGGCCCGTAAAAGATGCACATAAATGAGTTTAACTGTTGTGAAGTGCAGGATCTGAGGCAGGTTTTACCGAGGAATGTATATGACATATACGCTCTCTAAATCCCTGTGGATGAGGGCATCAGCCAAGTGAACAAACAAAATTCTGTAACACAGTTATGCTGCATTATTACAAGAAAGCACTGCACACCTAGCTATACAGAGCAAATGGATAACACTGCAAAGACACTGTAACTGATGCAAGTCGCTCTGGATAAGAGCGATGGTCTGCTAAATGCCAATGGTGTAATGGAATGTAATGCAAAGCATGGCACACCTAAGGTAACATATCAGTGATCTACACACTAGACCTTAGGCTGACGTCCACCCAGAGAGAACTCACTAATCCACAAAATGTTACATACAGGGCAGGCTACAATGGGTGTGACTGCATGTCCATGAAGGATCAGATTCACAATTTTTGACCATACTTAAAAAAAAACAAAAAACTGGAGTTTGGAACACTTCATTCATTAAATATTAAATATAACCCATGAATTCTTTATTATTAAAACACTAAAGAACAAAGCCTGTGGCTTTGCAATTGGCGTGTGTTATGCTCAGAGTTTTGAAAATGCCCACAGTTTGAGAAACTGTTATCGAGGATCGTCAGGATTGGTGAGCAATTAGCTGAGACAGAGTGATGCCAGTCCCACTGTCAGACACGCGCAGTGATGAAACTTACACAAGGCCTGTCCATTAAACAAGCCGTCTGCTGCGCCTGCTGATGGAGGAGGAGGTGTTTGGAATGCATGAGACGTCTACAGGCTAATGACCAGCAGGAGGCCCAGAACACTTCTGAACCTGGCGGATATGAGCACTGCTCAAGGTTATTGCAGAAATGACCATCCGTCATCGCCTCCCTGCCAGCAAGGAGAGTACGAAGATGAGGAAGAAGAAGAAGAAGATGATGATGATGATGATGAAGAAAAAGAGGAGGACACAGCGATCACAGCAAGGGTCAGACTGCAGCCACCTGCAGACTCAGGACAGAACGCACACGCCGTACAGGTTTGTTCTTTTTCTTGACACAGCAAATAAGACAATTATGTGTAGATCTCTACCAAGTTTTAAAAAAAAAACATGAGCTTCCATATTTATGATGTTTAAACTCAATTTGAAAGCAGCGCGGCAGAGGACACAAGCTACAGTACATGATGTGAGAGTTATAAATATCCGCTTCTGGTTGTGCTGACCCCCCCCCCCCCCCCCC
Source organism: Megalops cyprinoides (assembly GCF_013368585.1). Taxonomy (NCBI): domain Eukaryota; kingdom Metazoa; phylum Chordata; class Actinopteri; order Elopiformes; family Megalopidae; genus Megalops; species Megalops cyprinoides. The sequence continues at coordinate 2,779,156 of NC_050586.1, forward strand.
CACCCGTGTTCTCCCGCGGAACTCGATGTTCCTGCTTAGAGAAGTCCGGTTTCTCTGGATGCTTGAGGAGGACATCAGGCTCCTTCATTTCCCGCTCTTACATAAGCTGCTGTAATGTCATTAGGAGCCAGAGAGCGTGCTGGTGCCCCCATCCCCGCCTCTCCCTAATGCCTCCCTCTCGGACCGCAGCATCCTGGAGGGGGATCTCGTGCTTTGAGGGTTTTGTTTGTCTGGTCACAGCCGATGTGATAAGCAGCCCCTCCTGAGTGAGAGCGCTTGTAGTCAGGACTCACTCAGGTGAGAACACTTGTGGTCAGGACTCACTCAGGTAAGTACACTCATGGTCAGGACTCAGGTGAGAACACTCGTGGTCAGGACTCACTCAGGTGAGAACACTTGCATTCACGACTCATTTAGGTGGGAACAGTTGTAGTCAAGACTCACTCAGGTGAGAGCGCTTGTGGTCAGGACTCACTCAGGTGAGAACACTCATGGTCAGGACTCACTGAGGTGAGAGCGCTCGTGGTCAGGACTCACTCAGGTGAGAGCGCTCGTGGTCAGGTCTCAGGTGAGAGTGCTCGTGGTCAGGACTCACTCAGGTGGGAACACTCATGGTCAGGACTCACACGACTCATGCATCACAGAGAAACATACACATTTGTCAGAAATATTCCTCTCCGTCCATGTGTGACACAAGGCTGAAGGCACCATATGGGGTATTTAACTTCTGCACCTTTAGCTAAACATGTTGATCAGACTCTCAGCCTCAGCTGCTGTGCACAAAAACAAGAGTCTGCTTCTCTTCCAGAATCTTATAGAAATGACATACAGGAGTCAAGAGCAAATATAGAACTGAGCCAAATTTGCAGCAATCTTCAGGTCTCTCACTCTTCATCTCTGTTAATGTTTTAACAGCCAGCTATTTACTGGAAAATTGCTCTTTGCCTTTTTGCACAGAGAAGAAAAAAGCCTGTAATTGCAGTGCTCTGCTGCGAGTGCTCTGCTGATTATTGGAAGAACTTAAATCCATAGGGAATGGAAGTAAGAAAGTGTGTCTGTGTCTGTGTGTGCGCGTGTGTGTGTGTATGTATTACTGCTTTATTAGGTATCCCTGCCCTTTCCATGACTGCTCCATCAGTGACAGCATCACATGTTCAACCTATGTTCTTTACAGCAGGTAGGCAGGTACATACAGATGTGTGTCTGTGTGAAAATCTGAGGAAGATTGGTCAAGACAAAAAGTGTCTGTGAATGTGGCATGGTAGTGGCCGCCAGATGTGCTGGTATAAGTATATGAGAAACAGCAGCACTGCTGGGGTCAAGGATTCATTGAGAATGGTCAACCACCCAAAAAACATCCATATAGGCTGCAGTCAGTCAGCTCACAGCTGAGCACAACAGTGGTGCAGAAAGGGGCATATCAGAATGTACAACATATCGCATCTTGTCATGGATGGGTATGGCAGCTGACGACCTGACGGCGTTCCACTCCTGTCAGTGAAAAAGAAGCTGCATTTGGAAAAGCATTGCCTGGGCTGAGGAATCCTGGTTCCCGCCATTTCATGCTGACAGGAGGACCAGGATACGGCGAAAACCAGTGAGTGGTGGGGGTGTGATGGTGTGGGGTGTGTTTTTATGGCGTGCATCGGGTCCCTTGATACCAGTAAAGTAACGTCTGAGTGCCACAGTATATCTGAACATTGTTGATGATCAGGTGCATCCCTTCATGAAAGCAGTGTATGCATCTGAGAATAGGCTTTTTCAGCAGGATAAGGGCTAGGGTTGCTCAGCAATGGTTCTGGGAACACGGCAATGCATTCAGCTTACTGCAGTGGCCTCCCCAGTCACCAGATCTCAGTTGATTTGAGCATTTGTGGGAAATGAATCATTCAGAGTGGAGATGCACCATCAGACAAATGCAAGAACTACTGCCAGTCCTGCAGCGCAGCCTCCCTGTGCTGCAGTTTCAACAGCTTGCTGCCTCCATGCTCTGATGAATTCAGGCTGTTCTATGAGCAAAAGGGGTACCAACTTGCTAATAAAGTAGCAACTATGCATATGCATTTATGTGCAAATGCACACACACAAGCACTGATACACAGTGGGGTAAGGACCAAAAAAATAATCATATATAATCATATAAAAAATAATTGTTTATGAACAATTATATATACAGTGGGGTGTGTTTATTTATAATCAGTTTGGGGATTTTTAGTAAGTGTAACTGTTCCTGGAACTAGAAGGACCAGTCACATATTGTATTAGGAAGGATAATACAGAATTCTAATACATACTGATTACATCTAATTATATAATCCACACAGGGAATTTCTACTTGAACATTGATTGGCATTTGAATAGTGATTGCACAACCATTACAGAGTAATTTATGATGAAATCACTCAGTTCCCTGCAGATACTGGACAGACTCTTCTGAAATTATTTAAGAGTCTTGGGCAGACTGAGTGGGCAAACCTGGTCCCAGAGTGGGGGGTGCAGAGCTGTTTTTAGCGTTACCATCTCCACAATGCACATGGCATGAAAAATGAACACTTCCTGTTTCACCCAGGCTGACTCTGACAGAGAGATGATATTATGGGCTGTTGAGACAGTGTGTCACATTTAAATGCATCACATTTTTTCTCCTAAACTAACTGAACACACACATGTGTAACAGTGATCCTTCACAGCAGGTGTTTAATGTAAGAAGCCTTCACAGTAGCCTGTGTGACACTGTGGCAGCTGACATGGGGATTCCTCCTGCTCTTTCCTCCAGAGTTTCTGGGCACCAGGCTTTTGCATCAATCATCCAAATTCTATCCTATGGCTTTCTGGTGTATTGCTGGTGTACAAAATTTGTTCCATTCAATATTTTTTGCTGCTCTAGTTTCAATAGTTTCCAACAAGAACTCAACCACACAACACAGCTCAGAATTGTGTAGCTGTTAAGGGCTGTCAGTTCGCCTGTTTTGTTGAAAAACAGAAGAAAAACAGAAGAAAAACCCTTTGCTCCACCTCTGTGTTGTCACATGACCCCTTGCAGCCAGTGCTAAATTTCCAGCACTACCAGTAAAGTAATGTGCTGTTACAAATATCTGTGTGCCTTTTCTTAATATATGAGTAGCACAACAAAAGCAATTATTTTAACACAAATTCTGGAAATGTATTACTTTTTCAATCAGAAAACTTTGCATTTTGATGGTCATACTTATCTACTTAGGAAAGTGGAACTATGGGACTGTGCTTCACTGCCTTGTCTTTTTTCCAGACTGATTTACTGAAGGAACTCAGATGCAACGTCCCACTTACCATCAGGACTGTGGACTACAGGACTTCACTCCCAGAATGTCTTTACTTCAGAACTTCTTAATCAAAATCTCAGGCAAGTGATAGCAAGAGCTAAAGCACAAGCTAAAATTCCTACATGCAACATGTGAGTTCTTACTCACTTTGATTTCAAATTTTCCCATATATTTATATTGTGAGCTGAAACAAAGGAATGTTTGAATTCTGGGGGTATATAGCATGTGAAAGAGTTTTTACCGGGCTAACCATACAGACCTGAATGAGACCAGCAGCTCAAACTGCAAAGATCTGAGCTCTGTTTGTGCTGATATTCAAGTACTTTTCCGAAGTCGGGCTTAAATACGCAGCCCTGACAGTGGAGCTGCAGTGAAACATTGCACCTCTTTCAGCCTCTCTGAGCCTTTATTTTTTAGGAAAACAGTTTGTGGTGATTTATGCGGATGTCGGTGAGAACACAGGTGAGGCCCCTGGCTGCTTTTCCGCACAAATACCCAATACTTCACCGCCACACCGGATGGCACATTCCTCTCACATGTGCTGATTCGCACTCTGACTCTGCCGGGTCTGTGGAAATGGTGGCCGGGTTTTCGTCTTCGCATTCGCCGAGTTGCTCAGCCTGTCTTTGGCATTTGTCATTACGGAGATCCACAAGCCGCGGCCCAAGCCGCACACAAACTGTCCTGCTTCCTGCCAAAGCGTGAGAAAATGTTACACAGAGAAAAAGACACACAGAGAAATAATGATGAATTTAGTAGGACACAGTGAGGCGGGGGGCACAGTGAGACGGGGGAGAGACAGATAGGAGTGAGTTTCACAGTGTGAGCTGACGGACACAAAGTGACCAATAAGAGGTAATCTCAGAAGTGCCTCATAAACCACACCATTTACAGAACGGTCCACTTCAGTCCACTTTCTTTTCAATCTCTTTGGTTTCTCTCACTCGATGTGTAATTTGTGATCCACTCAACACAGAATCCTACAGGACTCATGATACATATTGAAGACATCTGCAACCTTTCTTTATTGCAGATTAACACAAATGAATATCATACTGCTGTTGTATAAACACATCCCTTTTTATAAAAAGATTGGCAAACTCAGCAGAAAACAGCAAAGGACATGTGATGTTTCCATCAAATGAAAAAATAAAAAACCATGTAGGTGACTAGAGATTGGACACAACAACAAAGTGACTCAATAGTGCAGCAGTGATACAGCACTGCAGAGACACACTTCCCCTGCTTTCTCTCTTACTCTATAAATACTGCTTTCCAAGCCAAGCCATACGGCCTCTCTCCTGCCTCTGTTCAAGAACACAGCTCTTCTCACCATTGATAACGCACGCTTTTACGGGTCTGGGCGTTGAAATGAAGCATTTTTGGGGTTTATTTCATCTGAGACTCTGTCTCTTTGTTATCCTCCCTTCTCTATTTTACTGATGACACGTTCTTTTCTCCAGGCATCTCCACAGCGGCAGATTACCATCCCGATCTCTTAATCCCCCTCCGGTAAGCCTTTCCCAAAACACCCTCGAGCCGTCGTTTCTGTGATTCCATGCGATCACAGGTAAGTCTCACAATGGTGTGCTGAAGATGTGCCTTGCTCTGTGGAAGGTGAACAGGAAGGGGAATTCTATATGAAAAGCCCACAGTAAACACACCCTCTGTTTCAGAAGGGGCTAGAACAGGGATGTGCAGGGACTCAGAGAGATACCTGCTGAGAGAGTTATTTTTACACACAGCTTACACGTAACCTGTCATACAAATGGAGTATTTTTTGGTTTTTGAATTTGAATTTGAGACAGAGAGAGAGTTTTTCCTGCCCAAAAAATCCTGCATCCCATCATGCTACCTTCCCTTTGATTTGCTGGTTATTCTGGAGTTTTCCACAGTGATAAGTGACCACTAAAGACATGTGAGTTACACCTAATTCAGTGCTGCATCAGTGAGGGTCTCCTGTCTGAACCCTTGCATCTGTGAGCTCCCTTCCTCCACACTGCTGCATCTGTGAGCACACTGCTGCATCTGTGAGCACCTTCCCTCTCTGCCTCTGCCTCTGTGAGTGTCCGTCTGTGCGCACCTCTTTCACTGTGCTCAATGTGGCAGAGTTTACATCTAACCAATGAGAAATGTTGTCACATCAGTCACAGAAGAGAAATGCGCCAGACTAGGGGATTATGGGTATGGACCGCTAATAAAGCTCTCTCAGGGAAAATAGTTTTGCACAGATATGCTGTGGGCATTCTGTGAGCAGATATTTCCTTCTAGCGTTCCTTCTGTCCCCTGGCCCCTCAGGAGCCTCCAGCCGGTAACAGGAGGTTATGGTGCGGTCCACATTCCTGTGCTTGCTATGGATGTTCTGTTTTAGACCCCCTCCTTTCAAGAATGATCATATGGAACCAGCAAATAAAGCTTCAACAATGGCAGAGACGGACATCTCAATGTGAAGCCCACCGAGTTGACTATCTGGTTTGTATACATACTGTATTTGGTCTTGGGTGTTTGGCTGATCCTGTAACTCCATCTGCAGAAGAGTAAAACAAATGAACTGAGAAGCATTCACTGTGGATGACTGTATACACTGAACAAATAAATGCATTTCCAAACTTTACAGTGGAGCTCTCCACACCTCCATCTGCAGACACTGACATCAGCTGCCAAAGTCCATCTGAAGCATCTCATCTCTCACAGTACCCAGAATGCCACTCTCAGCGTGTCCGTTTAAGACGTCCCATCTCACACGTTTCCCTCAAAAATCTACCCTCTGTGCCTCCAAAGAAAAGTTCGTTTAATTATCTGAAAAATAAATATGAGCAAAATGATGACTGATTCTAAGCAGACATCTCCCATCTTGACTCGACAGCTCGGAGAAAACAATCCTGCTTTCCTGTCATGGTATTTTTTTGAAGGGGGCAGATGAGTTTTATTGTCAAAGTGAATTAACTATCCTTTGATAATCAAAGGCGGTTTTTGTTTGTTAGTTTGTTGCCTGTCCTCTGGGAGGGGGGCTCTTGCAGGGATTTCCATGCGGAGAGAGAACAGCTGGCTCAACGCTGCGGATCCCCGCACATCAAAGGAACGGAGAGAATGGAAAAAAGATGTTAGAGAATGAGAATGAGATGGGGGAGAGGGAGAGGTGCAGAGAGAGAGAGGGAGAAAGGGAGAGAGGGAGAGAGACAGATGGGGAAATGAAAAGAGAGAAGCAGAGGGAGAGAGAAAGAGAGTCAGAAGACATTACACAGCAGCAGAGTTCCTGATTATAGACAGAAACTTAAGGGATTGTTTGTTGTTCTTTTTAAATGCATGTTGTTGTCCTTTAGTGATAATTGATAGCTGTATTGCAATTGTTGTATGAATCTAAATCCATTGCTTTGGCATTTTTATGTTTCATGACCATGCCAATAAAAATAATCATTTGAATCTGAATTTTAGAGAGAGAGAAAGAGAGCACTCCAAGCGGTTGAGTCAGAGCTGCATTTCCTTACCACATGTTAAAAATATTCTGGAATATGGAAACAAAAATCCTAAAATAAGTACCACATGCCCACCGTGTATTGTTTATGTTGTTACAAATGCTTTGGCAATACAGATGTAGTCTTGTCTTGCCCATAAGGGAAGCTGAATTGGAAGAGAGAAACAGAGAGATTCTCCTTTTTGCCTTATGGCAAAACTGGAAGTGCACCACACTTGAAGTTATCTTTATAATAAGATTATTGTATTATCAGTGTTATCTTATATACATGCAATTTCCATAAATAACAATTTATGGAAACTCTCTTTCTCTCTCCCCCTCTCTCTCCCTCTCGCTCTCGTAGAACATTGGGGCACTGCTGCTGTACCCTTGGTCACGGAACTTAACCCAAAGTTGCCTCAGTAAATATCCAGCTGTATAAATGGATAACGTGCAAAAACTGTAACCTACGTAAGTCGCTCTGGATAAGAGCGTCTGATAATGACAATAATGTAACGCTATATATGTGCAGTTGTATTTCCAGTCATTACGCTCCTGACAGACAGCTTAACTGCTTGCATTGGGAAGCGTCGTCTGGAGGAGATTAGGAGCCGAGCTGTGAGTGACGTTTTGCGTGGTGAGCCGTGTGTTTGCAGCGGCAGATGGACTCGGTGAAGCACAGCGGTACAGAGTGTGATTCCCAAAACCAGAATGTTTTAAACAAACACACACTGAAGAGAAAAAAAGACATCCCTTTCTGTTTAAAGAATGATTCTGGAGCTCTTCCCTGGCAGTGCGCTTTCTCATCTGCGGAGCAATAAATAGCAGCTTTAATGCCTCCTGCAATTACACAGTGATATAATTTGAAGGCATGCCGCCCCAGTGCAGGACTGTTTATACGTTGTGTGCGTATTTCAGAGACAGGCTGAGCGGACAGCGTGGACGCCTCAGCTCCCCGGTGGTTTTGTTTTATTATACTACTCTTCAATAATGGATTATTTTTGTTTAAAGCGAGCGGAGAGCTGGCCCAGGTCCAGCACCAGAGAAGGGGAGGGAGTCTGAGTCCCACTGAGTCTAACCAGCACTGCTGCTAAACCTACAGTCATCAGGAAGGATGGAGCAAGACCACTCTACACACACACACACACACACACATACACACACACACATTGACATATGCACACACATGCACATGCACATGCAGTCTACAGACACACACACACACACACACACACACACACACACACACACACACCCACAGATAACACAGACAGGGCAGGGCAGTGTGTGTGTGTCTGTAGACTGCATGTGCATGTGCATGTGTGTGCATATGTCAATGTGTGTGTGTGTGTGTGTGTGTGTGCGTGTGTGTGTGTGTGTGTGGTGCAGGGTCTATCTGCCTCATTAATCAGGGGCAGAGGGTGTGCAGGGAGACCCCCTGCTCTGACCTGTCGCCCCGTCTCCTTTTAAGAATGATAAACACATGGCCGCATTGACAGAAAGCCTATCAATTACACCCAGCAAAAACAGGAACCCCCCTCTGTCCCCCCCACCGTGCAGGAACAGGCAGAGTGTTTTCATAACTGTGACGAGCAGGGTTCTGAGATGCGTGTGTGTATTTACACGGCCCTGCACACGCAGCGTCAGTCCAGCCCAGCTCCCCTCCTTTCATCCTGGGTGGAAAACAGCAGGACCAGCCAAGCTTTTCATTTTTATCAAACGTAGAAAAACTTTTTTCACTTGCTTAAAAAAAGAAAGCTGCTCGTGCCTTCAGTAACATGCCAGCTAACCCCTAACATTTTATCAATGTTACAGTGATGTAGCAAAGTTCTGCATGCCCTCAGGCCTAGGGACACCAGAGTTTCTATGAATCCTATTTATAAACTGGTGCTCCTTCTGTGACGTCTGAACACTATGTTATTGAATATCATTTTACTTGTTTGGTTGAAAAAAAGAACAAAAAGTGGCACATAAACTAAAATGTGTGTATTGAACATACAGAGTAATTAATATCAAAGCATAAAAATCTGAATTATAATTTGTCCAACACCTCTAGTCTTGGCTATATGTTTAAAATACAGCATATATATATATATATATATATATATATAGTAAAATAAAAGCAAGATATTGAATCCCCCATGTGCAGTATTCTCAGAAACAAACAGGAGCTCTCGAGGATGAGGATTGAACCAGTTCCCCTTGTCCTCACAACAGTATTGATTTAAATGTAAATGAAATACGATGTTGGATTATTTACTCATTAATCTAGACTGTAGATGTTATCAAGAGACACACGATGGATCAAAATGACAGCTGGAGATGGAGGACGAGGTCAGTCATTTCGAACACATTGCAGACCATGCACACAGGGGTTATGGCCATCATATGAAATACATATGTTTGCACAAAATGAAATAGCTATTTTTGCTTTTTGAGAGAGTTTCTGGAGCCTTCTGTCTGTAGATTGTTTAGCGTCCATGTTGAATGAAGGCAAGAAGCAGTAGAGCATTATGGGTAATCAGTAGATGTGCACAGTACCCCCAGGAGCTAGGAATGTTTTTTTTTTCTTCTCCGTTTTCACAAGCTCTGCAGTACACACATTCCTGGCTTCACTGCTTTCTGTCATTTTGAAAACAAGTTTGGTCTTCAGGGCATGCCTTTGATGTAAAAAGATAAGACATTTAGCCAGGCCGTTTAGTTCATTTTATAATCAATGCATACATAAAGAAAAACAAGTTTTTAATGAGAGAACTGCCTTCCAAAGGACATATCAATTTACTCCGTTGGGCTCTATAGGATTACTCCAATTTAGTCAGCCTGCAGTAATCCTCTAGCCTCTGTTAAAAGCAAATTCAAATGTTGGAGTGAAACAAATTCTTAAAATTAAGCTAATAAACAGTTGTGTGGCTTAGTTCAGACTTTGCACATCTGCAACCTTCTGAATGACAACACAGGCAAGTGCAAGTTCTGTGGATTTTTTTCAAAGGGCGGGAGAACGGGAACACAAGAAGCCAATCAGTGTCACTGATCGTTTTCTGAAACAAGAGTGAGCGGATGGATTCTGATTGGCTGACGGCTTGTGATTGACAGCCACCCTCCTGTCTCTTCCGGTCTGCAGTGCTGTGCGGTGTTTTTGTTGGCCGAACAGCTTCTCCTCCCTTCCACTAGTACGTCTTCATCCTGTCAACTTAGCTGCTGATTGCTGTCATCAAATATTTATGCGGCTTGGGGCCCGCAAACACATGACACATGAATGTTAATGGCTTTGATATTTCGGTCCCATTAAGAGGGAAATCAGCTTGAAAGACATAAATAGCAGAGGATGACAGAAAGAAGATAAAGACAGAGAGAGGAGTGGGTCCCGTTATGAGGGGCGAAGTCGCTGCTCAGGGGGCTGTTAGAGGGAAAATGCTGGGAAGATGTAAACAGAGGAGAATTCTGGGAAAATTGGCGGAGCGTGGGGAAACAGAGTGGGGATGAGCGGATATGATCGGAGCATGCGGGGACACACCGTGTCCCGGGGCTGGCGCTTAATGTTGGGTGAGGGGTCGCAGGACAGCCATTGTGCCAGACTGCTCATAAACATGCAGGTAATGAAACCGTCTGAGTTCCACATTAAAGAACCCAGAGCTGCTCGTCTCAGAGAGCACAGCCCCAAATGCACAGCCGCATGCAGACAGAGGCGCTTTGTCAAGAGTTGCCTCTTTGGCCATTGTTGTCATTTGAGAGGTGCTTTTCACTTCCACTAAAGCGATTACTGTGTGAGTTTACCATGGATTGCGTCAAGCGATAAAACGTCCCAGCCACTTTTTTTTTTAATGAACGTTGTCTTTATGGCTTTGGTTGGCCCTGCAGAGTGGGGACTCTGCCTTGTTTTCAGGGTAATTACGCATCCAGGGCTGAGACAGGAGATGAAAGTGTATCCATCTCCTGACGGCACAACGTCACTCATGACTGCCTTCTCCATTGTCTCAGGCACGGGATTAAGTTGTAATCGATTTGCACTGTTTCATGGCCCATCCAGAGCTGTATTGCAACTGCATGAGACAAAGTAAATCCATTGCCCCTCCCCTCATTCTCTCCCACCACCCTTTCTTTTCCTCTTCTTTCTCCTGTACCCAATTGTCCCCCCTCCCTCTGTCTATCCCCTTTCTATCCCCCATCTTTCTCCCTCTCTCCCTCTATCTCTCTTTCTCTCCCTCTGTCTCTCCTGTTCTATCCCCCTGCCTCTCTCTCCCTCCCTCCCTCTTTTTCTCTCTCCCTGTCTTTCCCCCTTTCTCTCTCTCTCTCTCTCTCTCTCCCTCTCTCTCTGTCTCTGTCAGTAGTCTTGCAGTCTTGTCGGTTGCCGGAGCAGATGTAATTAATGGCTTGAGGTTGTGCAGACCTCTCAGGCTGCCGTAGGGCCCCAGTGTACCTCCAGGTCACTCTGCGTAACTGAATAATCACTGAAAACAATAGGTCCTTGACTCTTCTCTGCCCTCGCCACCTTATCGTTTTGGGGCCACGCAACCTAAACTTGAACCCTCTGACTGCTTTGTAGGCTGACCCCCCCAAGAGGGAGCTAAACCAGCTGCAGCTACATGCAGACTCACTGCAGCCAATGCTAAACACCTGAAGGGCCTCAGCCAATAGGGGTGGTGCGGGGTCTTCCCTGTTGGTCCAGAGTTTGAGACTCAGTCCTTCTGGTGGAGCAGGTTGTCTGTGCTGGAGGACTGTCTCCTCGGTGGAGGAGGAAACCGTCTTTGGTGGAGCAGAGCATTTCCATTTCAGAAATCCGGGCTAAGAGAGCAATCAGATGAGTTTGGTCTAGAGTAACAAAAATCTAGCCAGGAGAATCAGGGTCCTGGATTTGACAAATATATTTGCCCTTTCCCTTGTCTCTTTTTAATCACAGTGTGGTCAATTCAGAATGAACGAAACAGTGGTATCACTTGCATCTATTTGTGAGTTTGGCCAGGAGAAACAGTGTGACCAGGAATAACACAGTAACCAGGAGTAAGCAGTGTGACCAGGAGTAACACAGTGACAGGGAGTAACAGAGGGACCAGGAGAAACTGTGGTCAGGAGTAACAGAATGAGGAGGAGTGACACAGTGAGGCCTGAAGTGTCTGCCAGGGGGGGTGGGTGCGCTGGAGGTGGTCCAGGGGAGGGCAGCACACTCTCCCAGCGACCCGGAATGTTCTGAGCTCTGGGTCCAGTGTACAGCACGCTGTCTGCACTAAAAATAAGCACATTCCACATTCACCATTCACAGCAACCCAAGTCATTCAAGTCCCACATTTATCAGGCTGTTTTCCATTTATATCCTTCCTCAGGAACATTCGAACCATCTTCAATCATACTGTGTTTCCTTTTTTTGTAGATCTGAGAAACTAGTGTTGATTGTCCTATTAATGTATGTGTGATAATGAATTTCATCAGTTGTGATACTGTTCACGGCTGTCGATAATTGGATTGAGCTCCACAGTCTTCACTGTTTGTGTGTTGTTTGTTAGAAGACGTTGTACCCCGATGAAGCTTTGGTTTAGCTGAAAGAAAACAGAATTTAGGGTGAGACTGTAAAAAGCGCAGCAGTGTGGTGTAGAGGTGAAGAACAGGGCTAGTTTGATTCATCAGTGAGGTGCTATTGTCACACAGGTACTTAACCTGAATTTCTTCAGTAAATGTCCAGCTGTGTAAATGGATGACATGTAAAAACTGTAGGCTTATGTAAATTGCTCTGGATGAGAAAATCTGCCCAGCAATGTTAATGTAAAAAGATAGAGAGATACAATGATAAACACCAAATGTTAATGAAGAACGTGTCCATTAGTTGTTTACTATAATTTCCTGATCCACTGTCTCCAAAAAGCCTTTTCTTTCCTCCTCTTTTTCTGGCCAGTTTTCACAGCCTGATGACAAAAGGATGTAACTTATGGCATGAATCCAGCATGGGTCATTTAAACTTATGATTCAGACACCATTCGCTGACATGACACCAAATTCTCCAGCAGCATGATTATAGCCTGAGGGACATCTTAACTTCCTAAGACTCTGTGTGTTACCAGATCCTTCCACTCTGTAAACAGACATAAAAAGTTGCATTAACAAACCTTTTTAAGTTTCAAGATTGTATCTGACTGATAATATCTCCCACACAATTCTCTGAAACTGCAGACAATGACTTTTTTTGTAATATTGTGGAAACAGTCAACGCAATGATACACTTTAAAGAGACAGTGGTTTAAAGGGCAGTAAATTCTATGCACAGGTGTGTACCTGGGGTGCAGTGGAGAGAACCAATGAAAGAATGCAATTAATTAAGTAAGCAAGACAGAGTTACAGGCAATGAGCACCATGTGTTGAGCTGGAGTCACCCTTAAGATAATCTTACAGCAGTATACTGAACCGTTTTGGATGGAATTGCTCTGTGGAACGTTCCTTCTCTCCAGCTGGCTTTGGCCAGTCGTGACGATCGCGATGTGGTCAGGTCTGGTGCTGCGTTCTCAGTGATGAGCAGTGAGTAATGGGTAGAATCTGGGAGGGATGTGGTTCTGGCCCGGGCAGTGCCTCATCTCTCAATGGGCTCTTGTTCTCCACATCCTTTATGATGTGTGCCCCAATTAGTCTGGCTGGGGAAATCAAAGGCTCCGTCAGATGGGACTAAAACAGAGGGAGAGAGAAAGAGAGAGAGGGAAAGGGGGGAAACTTTCACCATGCGAAAATGCAGAAATAAAATATTTTGACAGAACCAAATGACAACACCAAAAAACTTTGATGTCCTTGTTGTGTAAACTGAGGGTTGAACAGGGTGGGAACGTTCTGTTTCAGAGTGTGTGTGTGTGTGCGTGCGTGTATGTGTGTGTGTGTGTGTCTGTGTGTGTGTGTGTGTGTGTGTGTGTGTCTGTGTGTGTGTGTCTGTGTGTGTGTGTGTGTGTGTGTGTGTGTCTGTGTGTGTGTGTGTCTGCGTGTGAAGGTAAATACTCATTTCATTCTACTTCAGTGTTCACTTCTTCATAACAGCCAGAGTTCTCAATGAGAGATAGAAGTGATTATTCCACATCAGTTTGTTACTTTGTCTTCTTATGCCTATTTATGGGCCCATTGCCTCACACAATCGGAGAGAATCTGGCAGTGGCAGCCTGGCAACAGATAAAAAAGTTTATCATTCTATTATCCTTGCCTTGCAGCAGAAATCGCAGTATTCAGAAATTCGCAGAAAGGCAATCATTGTATTGTGCAGAAAGTGATTTCACAAGGTGTTGTGTGGGGTCACTCGGCTTCCTTTGATCTGCTCTCAGGATTCCGGATCTTTCATCTCTCACTCCCGGAGAGGTACTGGATTAATGGAAGAACAAGCCTCCGATGGTCAGAGAGAGGCCTGTGCATCCGTGCCACTAAAAACACCCCCCTAAATTTTACCCTTTAAATACACTGATCAACATTTAAATATGAGATGATTAATGGCTACACATACAGCCAAGACCGGCCATGTCCCTGATAAGAGTTCCCATCATTACTGCCTGTCTGGTGTACTCCGGCACTGTGCAGAAGTGAGGATTCAGGTTTCTCCATGTCGCTCCCAGCCAGGTGTCTCTGTGACGCAGAGCAAAGTCTGGCATGCTCCCTCTTCTAACTTCTCGATTGGTGAAATCAAGGGATGCGAGGGTCAGGTTTCATGAACCTCATGATTGGTACAACTGTCACAATCAAAAGATTTTGTACAGAAACTACATGATTGGCTCAAAACAGTGAATTACACATTATCGCACCACCCCTTTTGAAAATGACGACGCCTCACTCTCCCGTCACGAGCACTGCATTAAGGGTGCACTACCTCTCCTTCCTTTTCACAGCTGCTTTCCCTGTCAATCACACCTCAAACCCCTCCCTCCACCCACACGCCCACCGAGTGAGCCCCGCCCCACTCTCACACACCCGCAGAATCCTGGCTTCCCTACAACATAGTCCTTTTATTCATTGGGGGAAAAAAAAACACTTTGTAAACTATTTGTAGCAATGTATCAAGAAAAAAATATATATTTTCCATGCATCCCGTAGTAACTTTCCGGGAAGACAACACACAACAGAATGAGGCATAAATAGGAAAGTGTTTGGTACCACCACAGGCGGGCCCGTGTGAGGATCAGTTCAGCACATGGAGGTGTAGAAGCTGGCAGAGGGGAGCTTGGTATTGCTGGAGCTAAGAAGCAGCGGCACGCTAAAGCCGTGGTCCTCATGCAGCACATGGATACAGCCCAAGAGTAAAGGCGTGGGAGAGCGGTGAGGACCAAGGGTTGTGACCCCAAGGTTACTGACATGATTCCCCAGTATGGTGCTGCTGTTGTACCCCACCCAGATTGCCTCGGTAAATATCCAGCTGTATTAATGGAAAACACGGAAAACCTGTAAGCCGTGTAAGTCCCTCTAATAAGGACCTCTGCCAACCAAAATGTAGCAGTGCTACAGCTGGTGCTGAAGCCGGTGTTTGGTTTGAATTCTCACTCGGCCTGACGCTCATTGCAAAATGATAGTGGAGCAGCTTGTTAAAATGAGGAGAAAACGACTGAGGCAAACATACATTTGTTCTTCATTTTTTTCAGCGTGTACCCTCTCCCAGGAAAAAAAAAAAAACCCTCTCCATCTGCCTGACTTTGACAAGAGCTCTTAAAATCACATTGAAAGCAAACACTGTAACCAGCACCGCAGCTTGTTTGGGGATTAGCGGCATAAGAATACAGAGGAAGATATGAAAGCCTCATTTTTCATGGATGCTGGCAGGGTGGGAGGTGTCCGATACAGATGAAAATGACACATTAATAACCATAATTTGCCTCGCTGGATTTCAACGTTTATTTTGGAAAAAAAAAAAGTTGAATATGTAGAGCGCATATAAATTCACCACTTTAAATGAACCCAGTAATACGTGCTGTGGCAGAGAGAGTGAGATTCTCTCACAGGAAAGATTTAGGGAAGGATTAAAGATGTGATGTTTATACTGCAGTGTTATTTACATGGCTTTAAAGCTGTGATTCCCGTGTTCTTTAATGAAAATGAAAGTTCACACTCAGATCAGCGCTGTCGCGGAACACCTCAAGATCACCTGAGTTAATCAGAGGATGGAAGGCAGGTACAGCGGGTATGTGATTAAATGCTCCACAGCCGAGCCTAAAGCAGGTCTACAGGCAGTCACCATGTCACCCAGTCCACAGGGGCACCGCCAGGTGCAGTGGTTAAGGTGTTGGGTTGATACCCCAAAGGCTGTGCGTTTGACTCCCAGGTGGGGCAGGTGTTGTTGCAGGTGAGCAGGCTGTTAGAAGGCATTATACCCTGATGCAGGTTGCAGGTACTTAAGCTGAACCGCTTCAGGAAATATCCAGCTGTACAAAGGAGGAATGATTATGTAAAAAAAATCATAAGTGATGTTACTTGCTGTTCGTGTTTCTGCAAATTAAATTATTACATTACCATAGAAATCGCTCAAAAAGACACCGGTACAGATGGCTGAGGGTGGAGGTGGGTTTCTCTGCTTCTGAGGGTAAATGGATCAGAGAATGGATGTTTTAGGCAGTGTTTCTGAGGTTCAGGGGATGAATGGTTCAGATAGCAGATGTTTTAGGCAGCATTTTTTTGGTTCAGAGGGTGAATGGTTCAGAGAGGGAATGGTAAAGGTGGTCTTTCTCTTCTTCAGAAGGTGAAAGGTTTAGACTGTGGATGTTTTAGGTACTGTGTCTGTGGTTCTGGGGGTGAAAGGTTCAGAGAGTGTATGTTTTAGGCAGTGTTTCTGTGGTTCAGAAGGTGAAAGGTTCAGACAGTGGATGTTGAAGGCAGTGTTCCTCTGGTTCAGAAGGTGAAAGGTTCAGACAGTGGATGTTGAAGGCAGTGTTTAAGTGCTCCCTGGGTCTGGCGGTGTGTGAAGTTAAGATGATGAATGAGTAAGAGATTGTTCAGGAAGGAGAGGGAGAATGAGGCTCAGTGAATCACAGCTCCAGCCAACAACCCATTAATCAGCCAGCGCTTTGGATGTTTATTACCCACATTTCTGTCTGAGGCCTTTCGCTGAAAAATAAGACCTTCTTTCAAGACCTGAAAGTAAAGCGTGACTCAGTCTCCAGGACACAATGCATGTAGGTTCTGTCTGTAATAGTGCTGTCATTTTAATACAGTGCACTCCATTCATATGAATTATGAAGAATCAAGTATATACAGTGATAGAAAAAACGCTGGAACAGTACCACTGTGTGATACAACAATGAAAGGAGTGCAATGGCATTTAGAGATGCTTAAAGAAAGGCAGCCTCCCGAGGAGGAGAGAAAGCACAGAGAGAGAGAGCGAGAGACAGATGGAGAGGGAGAGAGAGAGAGAGAGATGGAGAGAAAGAGAGAGGGAGAGAGGGAGAGAAAGAGAGAGGGAGAGAGGGAGAGAGAAGGACGGAGGGAGAGAGAGAGATGGAGAGAAAGAGAGAGGGAGAGAGGGGGAGAGAAGGATGGAGGGAGAGAGAGAGAGAGAGAGAGAGAGAGAGAGAGATGGAGAGAAAGAGAGAGAGAGAGAGAGAGAAGGACGGAGGGAGAGAGAGAGAGAGAGAAAAGGACGGAGGGAGAGAGAGAGAGCAAACCTCTCTCTGAAATATGCCAAAAACAGGGGCATTTTTCATGTGTGAAATCGCCCTTGTCCTTGTGTGCATTGTGGAGACACAGCCAGTCCTCTCCACATTTACAACCACCAGACTAAACTAGCAACAACTGGATATCTGAGAAGGGACCTGAGACCAGCAGTGATGTCTGTGCGTGCAAGGAGGACCAATCAGAACTGCTCTGTCAGTCTTCACCAAGGCTAACCGTCTTTCTCTTCACCAGTTACATACGCATGTACTCTTATGAATACTGTATCTGAGTGTGTGCCCTGCCAGTTAAAGTTCATTTTAATTTGGTTGAATGGGATTGAGGAGAGTGGGACTGAGACTAATGGAACTGCATTGAGTGTAAACAGGTCTGAAAGGGCTTACAGGGGCAGAAAGTGCGAGGAAGGAGGCACTGCTTTCTGACTGCTACAGCGGTGTGTCTCCCTGCCCGTCTCCAGCGCTCCACACTCAGCTGTGAAAGGGAGAATGTGAAAGGACACTGTATGAATGGTTAATGAAGGATAGCGTCACAAACCTGACACACTCTGATGGCGTGTGTGTGTAAGCGTGTGTGCGTACATGTGTGTGCGTGTGTGTGTGTGTGTGCGTGCGTGCGTGCGTGTGTGTGTGCGTGTGTGTGCGTGTGTGTGTGTGCGTGTGTGTGCATGTGTGTGTGCGTGTGTGTGTGTGTATGTGTGTGCGTGTGTGTGTGCGTGTGTGTGTGTGTGTGTGTGTGTGTGTGGGTGGGGGGGAATAAGTGCATATGTGAGAGGGAGAAAGACAGACCTGTTAAGGTGTTAAAAGCTGATGGAAAGCACTTGGAGCCTCAGTGTCTCAGAGTGTCTGATACGGTTCGCACCGAGTGAGACTGGAGATTGAGACATGCAGTGTGATGAAGCTGTGTGGTGAGGTGGAGCGTAGTGAGGAGAATGAGGACACTGATCCCTCAGACTCACCTTTCTCATACCAGTCAAGGGTCAGGGCAAGAGAGCACTCAGTGAGAGTTATCGTCAATGCCTCGCACACACCACTTTACACTCTGATACCTCATACACAAAACATTACACTCTGATACCTCACACACAATATTTCACACACTGATATCTTACACACAACACTTTACACACTGGCAGCTCAGATACTTATACCTCACACACAATGCCTTACACATTGGTAGCTCACACACGAAGATTACCCACACACCTGTGCTCCAAGCCGCAGTGCTTCCCAGCACTGAGTTATAATGAGCTCCATGTGAGCATGGACAGCTCTTCACCTCCGGGTTTTAGATGCCATTTGCCAGCACTGAAGGGAAGAGTTTTAGCAGGATGTGAGGATGTGTGGAAGTTCAAATGAAGAGGAGGAAGCTAAAGTCTGGGAAAGAGCCCGCCTCCCTGGAGCCGACCAGTGATGCTCACCGCGACTGCACGGGCCAGTCGCTCACGGCAACACGCTCCCGTGCCCACGGCGATCAGACGCACGGCTGCACCGCGGGACATGGTCTGGCCTTAAAAAGAGTCCTTTAATGATCCTGTGCCTCTGCCTTGCAGCCCACAAACCAAACCCCGGCCCGCATTGAACCCACGAGCCTCACGAGGAATTATATGGCGCGGGCATGAGCCGCTGTCACGGCGACCGGCATCTCACACGGCCCCGGGAGCGAGAACACGTGGAGTTTACGATAACATTTTCTCATCATTTTTATGGCCGGCTCTATTGATACCTTTTCCACATGCTGCTGTGATTTATAGGGCTTCTGAGAGTCTCCTCGGATCGCGCCGCGGTGAACAGAGCGCTGTCTGTGCTCCGGAGTCCCGTTGCCTCTCCCCTCTCCTCTGCACCTCTTACATAAATAAATAAAACATTAATGAAGAGCCCCCCCCCAACCCCCTGTCCCTCCTCCTCCTAAAACACAGGGAGGGTGTCAGAGAAAGGGAGACAGAAAAACAGAGAGACTGCAAGAAAGAGAGAGGGAAAAGAGAGAGAGAGGAGCGTGAGAGACAGAAAGAGAGAAAAGGAAAGTAAAAAAGAGAGAGAGAGAGTGAGAGAGAGAGAGAGAGAGAGACAGAGAGACAGAGAGAGAGAGAGAGAGAGAGAGAAAGACAGAGAGAGAGGGAGAGAAAGACAGAGAGAGAGAGAGAGGGAGAGGGAGAGAGAGAGAGAGAGAGGGAGAGAGAGAAAGACAGAGAGAGGGAGAGAGAGAGGGAGAGAGAGAGAGAGAGAGAGAGAGAGAGAGAGAAAGAGACAGAGAGAGACAGAGAGAGAAGGAAAAGGGACAAAAGGGAAAGAGAGAAAGAGGGGAGTGAGAGATAAAGGAGAATGAGAAGGACAGAGAGGAAAGTAAGAGCAACAGAGGGAAAATGAGAGAGAGGAGAGTAAGAGATGGAAAGAGAAGCACAGAGCGAGAGAGAGACCCTCTCTCTGACATCTGCCAGAAACAGGGGCGTTTCTCATGTGTGAAATCGCCCTTGTCCTTGTGCGTATTGTGGAGACACAGCCAGTCCTCTCCACACTTACAACCACCAGACTAAACTAGCAGCCACAGGGCACCTGGACTGGACAATTTACACTGAGCCCCTGAGGTCTCCACAGCGCAGGAACACTCCTGGTAAAAAGAGGGGGGCGATGAGCAGGGAGTGAGCAGAGGCAGTTAGGACGCGGGGGGATGGAGTCCGGTACGATCACTGCTGAGCCGGGAAAAAGCAAGGCCTTACTCTGTGGCCTGTCCTGAGTTCTCAGCTTTAAATAACGCTGCATACAAACAACACAGAAACCCCTCCCTCTGCTTGAAGCACACCCACAAGGCTGCAGAACAATTACGCTGCACGCATCCTTATTTCTCCTCTGAGGGCAGGGTCAGCCTGCAGAGGAGACGGAAAGAACAGAAGCTAAAATGAAGGATATTATTAGTCGTGAAAGTCTTAAGGGTGCACATGTGTGTACTTGTGCTGTACCTGTACTGTACCTTCCGGTCTGTAGCCTTGGGCCTGTCACTCCCACATGCAACAGGGTTTAGTACACCCAACTTACCTTCCTATCTGTCAGACCTGAATCAAGCCCCCCTCAGCAACTTGCTGTGGCTGAATGCCGCCATCTGCAGGACACTACTGGTAATACATTTCAATGTGATCAATACACTTGGGGTGGATGTTACCGTTGGTGCTGATTGGCTTTGCTGGGTCTGAGAGCACCAGCAGCAGCGTTAGCAGGGTGACTTCAAACAGAGGAGGCGAGTCGCACAGCTCCGCATGAAAGTCTGTGCTGGAGCAGTCTGTCTCCCGTTGACAAAGTTTTTTTATTCAGTCTAAAGTGCTGCGGCATTCTTGAACAGTTTAATGTAAAATCTAGCTTTCTGCTGCAGTTAAATTGATTAAATCTGCGTATCTTCAGTACCACCATTGCTACTGTTTTCTAATCCTGCCTGATATTTCTGTATTCTTTGGCACCTCTTTCTTTTGCAGAAGCATGGGGTCTGTTGTAAACCCATTATGACACCAAAACCTGTGGCATTTAAGGTTGTACAATTTAAGATTAAGGTTACATGGTCATTTTTTTAAGGCTCTATGCCCTTTGACGGCACTTAATCTCAGTGCAGCAGTGCCTCCCACGATGGCACTACATTTCAGGGATGGCACTAACGGTCTGTGGTGCCCGTGCAGCTAATTGCCTAACCTTGTTTGATGCTCTTTTGTAAGTCACTCGAGATGACAGCGTCTGCCGAAAGACTGAATGTAAACGTACACATGCTAATGGACACAGACGATTGCGCAACGTTTTCAATGGAAGCCGTCTTCTCCACGTCCATACGCATTGAACCATGATTGGATGATCGCAGGAGCTGCAGAACTGCATTCTGGGAGAGAGGGTGTTCCGTGCTAACTCCAGGAACAGATGAGAGTAGATGCAGACCTGAAGGAAAGCAATAAATATACTGTGGTTCTGTAATGGTTTTGGGCCACAGTGTGGTTACCAGAGCTGAGAACAATTCCAATTCAACTCAGGCAATTCAGGAAACAAATTAAGATTCAAATTTATGAGTCTAAAATCCCCTGCCATTTTTTAAATGAAAATTTTCAATTAATTAATTCAATTTCTTGAACTGACTGAACAGAAGACTGAAAAAGAATTGACCACATCTCTACTAGCTACATAACGTGTGGCTTTGTGGTTGTGAAAAAGAGCCTTCACCACCTCTCCCTTAGAATCCAAATGCTAATTGTTAATTGATTGTGTGCACCTGTGTTACTTTGTATGAGGACCAGCCTATTGGATAACAAGCCACACCTTACTAATTGAAGGTGAATTAAATACAGGTGTGGCTGCAGAGAAGGGGAGGCTCGCTTTGTCCCTGCTGTGGGCTTGCATAGGTTGCTTTCTTTGTCTGTTTGGCTTTTAAAATAAATTATTTGTTTTCAACCTTTTGTTTTTGGCTCATTTATGAGAGAAGTGACAGCCAGCTTCTCTACAGTGGTGCTGCTAAATATTAATAAACTAATGATTTCCTCTGTGACAAAAGCGAGATGCTGGTAGCAGTGCACCGATCGGTTGGCTTCAGTTGTAGACTATTGCACCACCTACTGTTCATTTATCATAATGCATGTGTGTCAGTGTGCCTGTCTCAAACCTTTCATTGGGCACTTTCTGAGACAGCCGCATTCACAGGCATAATGGAGACAACTGCATTACCGAGATAACTACCTTCACAATATATGCTGTTGCTGTGGTATTAGCATGATTGTTTCACACATAAAACAAGCTGAGACAGCAGCATTCACAGGCAGGAGGTGCTGCAGATAATCACATGATTAAAATTCCATACAATTCCATACAAACTGCCTTCCAGCTGTTGCTGAAATTAGCAGTCATGGATGTCTATTGGTTGCTGAGAAGATTCTGGAGACATTCAGACACTGGCTTATATTTATGAATGAGATTTTGCAGGAAACCTGCTTAAATGTGCTCAACAAAATAGGTTAAATGCACTTAGAAATGCACTTTTAACCACATGTCAGCAGTATTTAAAATTGCACCATTAAGACATTCATTTTCAATTTTGGAATGTTTAATGAAATTATTTCCATCAGTATACAGTACATTTTAACATCCTTTTACAAGACACCATCTCTTCACATCTGCTTTAATCATAAATCTTTTTAAAATCAGCCCTACAGAACAGACACTTCTACTCAAAAAACAAAAAACAAATAAAAAAAAAACATGCAGATTACACCTTGACACCCATTTTGATTGTGTGACCATGAGAACTGTACAGATGTGTGCGATGTTTGAAAAACATAACCCACAGGAATGAAAGTTTGAGAAAAGTGCTTCACTTGCAGCAATGAGCTACTGTCTCTCATCTCCTCTCAGGTCCCTTCAGTCTCTCAGCTGCACACCACAGACCAGGGAATGCTGTCAGAATCAAACTGACCGTGAGGTCTTCATTCATATAAAGGACAGCAGAAGTGGCCGCAGTGCTGTCCTCCAGCAGGAAGCTGCCTCCCTTGTGCCTGTGTTTGCCCACTATACACACTTTTGTACGTCGCTTTGGATAAAAGCGTCTGCTAAATGAATAAATGTAAATGTAAATGTCAATATACTGTGCAATGCAACCTATGCCACTGTTTAGATGTGTGCTTCACAATGTTTAAAAGGGGGGCTTTTATCCATCAGAAAAATCAAGATAAAAACTTCTTTCATGTTGTCTCCTGGAGTTTTTAAATGGTACTTTCCTGCCTGGACTGGAGACCTGGCTCTGTGTTTTTAACGAACAGAACGCAGCTTCATTCATTCTCGTTAGAATATGTTGAAAGCACGGCTAGTCTGGCGGTAGTGTGCAGTGGTGGTGTCTCTATGTTGCAGGTTTTGTTTGCAGATTTCTGTTTGATTGTTGCAGGATATACAGAAGCATGGTACTGTAAATAATTAATTTGTATTACTACTGTGATCTTTTGCCTACGAGGAAGTCAACTAAACCTGATTGATGCACTAATTGTAAGTCGCTTTGGTCTACAAGCATCTGCGAAATGCCAAATCGTAAATTGTAAATTGTGGTTATGGAACTGTTGTCATACCCTTCAGCAAGGCACCTAACCTGATTACCTGAACGTGCATCTGTATGAATGAATGACATATGCAATTATAAAATGTGTATGTTCTGCCAGATAAGAGCTACTCTGAGGAATACATGACAGATAGGTAAACACTAGTCATCATAATTACATGCCAAAGCCTTCCGTTCAACCCCTCTGTCAGCGCACACACACACACACTCTTGAAATATGGGTAATAGTATATGTAGCAGGCTTAATCGTGACTACAGATACTGTGATTAAAATGGTGTTGACAGAGATGGAGGGAGCTGAGCTTATAGATTACACCACCTCCAGGTCTCTGTCTGGGGAAGCGAGCGATCAGGAATCACAACTCCCTCTGTCTCTCACTCCCTGTCAATCTCCCTCCCATCCCCCATGAAAACCCTCTGATAACCTGCGACTTTTCTAAAACATGCCACTTTTAAATGCAACTTTTCATTGTAAAGTCCTGATTCTGAACACTGCATGACAGATGCAATAAAATATAAAATACAAGATTTTATTTTAATGTTGTGTCTTGTACATTGAATCCTCTTGGTCAATTGCTAAGCATTTCAATAGGGATAATCATAATATCTCCATCACTCACAAACTGTCTGTTGCAGTACGATTGTTGTTGCAGTATTGATAGAAAAAATAACAAAATAGCAAATATCCTGCAGACAGTGTGTTCACATATTAAAATGAATACTGTACAAGCACTGTAATACAACAAAACCTAAAAGTAAGCCTTCAAGTATTAACAAACTTAGTATAGCATAATCTCTTTTTAACTCCGGTTCGAATCCGGGTCACGGCATGACCTGTGGCTTTTATGAATAAAAAAAAAAAAACCCTAATGTATACACGAAAACAGATGCAATTCAATATATGCATATTTCGGTTAAGGAAACAAATCAATGAAACTCTTTCATCATTGAGTATTTTTGTTGTACTCTACCTCACTTGTAAGTTGTAAGTCACTGCCAAATGAAAAAATGTAAATGTGAAACTGTACTGTTCATCTTGGAAAAATGGATATGTACCAAGTATTAACGACATTACAGCTATTTACAATATGGGTAAATGATTGTCTTTGGTACACGATCAGGCTGAAGATAACCATAATTCAGTGACCTAGTCAATTTCACAGCCACAGAAAATCAAGAATTTTCATATGTGCCGTAGTTACTATTCATTACCTCACTCACCTCATACTTTGTTTTTAGTTTTTGGGAATTATAATAAATCCTCACATTAAACAGATCTGAGATTTTGATATGCACCTAGTTCATTTTCCACTCAATATCAGAAGTAGAATTCACTAGGAACTTTTTCACAGTGACCTCTACTGGCTGTTCCGAGAATCACTGCTTTTCAGGGTTTAGCAATGGGACAGAGGACCTGAGGTACGGACCAATGCAGTGACTGATCTACACAGGGGGTGTGGTCAAGTCTGTGTATCACCATGACGATGGCCTCTGACTCTGGGAAACACCTTCATAACTGCAGCCACAGCAAGAGCAAGCTGGCCAGCGCGCAAATGTAGTGCAGTGTGCCTCCACGCCAGCTGAGGGCGCTGTTACACAGGTCAGTGTCACAGCAGTGGATGCGCACCCCGGGCAGCTCCTGTTGGTGGCAGTGTCGAGATGTGGCACAGCCACTGGTCAGCAAGATTCCCAATGCCGCTGCAGTGACACACAGAGGGAGGGAGAGAGAGAGGGAAAGAAGGAAGAAAAAGATCAGTGTTACTAGTGGATGAACACACAGCTTACCAGTATGAGGCAGTGTACCATAGCCTGAGGGACAGAGGGCAACTAAGGCATCACATCACCCCATAAATGTTTTCATCAGTGCTGTTACTATTATTGTATGAAGCATTATATGAGCATTTAGTAAATAGCTATGATATGGGAAGCAGGCATTAGGTCAGCAATGCAAGCCAACAATACAGTGAATCAGTGCTATTAAAAGTCAACAGTGAACCAAACAAAATCAGCCACAGTCTAGACTAATAAGATGCTGGCCTCTCTGAATCATGTAGTGCTGTTTAGCACAGTGGCTGCTGACCATCCCAGTAACACCCTGGAGAATGACGATCCAGGCTGGTGAACCATACAGAGCAGAGCCTTCTCCCACATTACGCATTCTGGCTCTCACACTGAGCTAAAATGTGCCCTCCTGGAAAAGAATCATTAAAAAGTTATATTCCAGGATACTCTGAGAGGGTGAAAATGAGTGTCTCCTGCATGCTGAAGGCAGGTGTGAAAATCAGTATGATTGACACTGATTAAATCCCACCAGCACCACCATCATCACACCCTGATTGGCTGGTTCATGTTCCTAGCAAGTAATTGGGGCGAAAAATAAGCCAAGGTCTGTTTCAATGCAATGCAAAGTTTAGCATCCAACTGACGCCGGGTGTTGATGGCATGTTCTACAGCTCTCTTTGGAAATGAATGATTTCCCGTCTAACAATATACAGCAGACCTTCCCTGACCTGAACGCAGCATGATACTGCTTGCTGCACTCCACTTCTTGTAATAAACTCCTCAGCCAATCAGCGGGAGAACTCAGCAGTGCAACTGTGTGAGGGTTCCCACCAGCAGAAGGCGCACTAGACCAGAGTGCAATAGGAGAAGAGGGGAAGGTGGGAAGCTGGTCAGTAAGCCGGTTATGAAACAGCAGCTGGGCTAGTGAGATTACTGGAGGTCACAGATATTACCCCCCACTTCTAAAGATGTGAAGCATTACGACCCCCCACCTGAGAGCCCTGCCGGTGACTTGCGGCCGACCGACCTCTGACTCTCCCCGCAGTGACCCAGGAATGTCCCCTGAATGACCCCACTCTCTCCTCCGGTCCCCAGGCACTTTACACCTTCCTGTAATCCAGTTACTTCATCTGAGCTCCGCTCCTCTTGTCCTGTCTCAGCTCAGATCAATCAGGACTCTCTGCTGCATCAGCAGAACAGCGAGGACCGTTTGATTCTCCTATGGCTCTTATCTCCACAGCAGTTTCAGCCACTGTTTTTATTATTGTTACTGTTTTCCCACTCACAGTGAGAGAGAGCTTCCCGTTTCAGTCAGAACAGCTGAAATACTGGCCATCTTTCACTGCAGACTGCAAGATTCACCTCTTCAGGCTACACCTCTCCCCCATTACATTACATTACATCACGCACATTTAGCAGATGCTATTATCCAGAGCAACTTTCACACAGGTTACAATTTTTACATGTTATCCATTTATACAGCTGGATATTTACTGATGCAAGTCTGGGTTAGTCATTTTGGTTCCCTTCTCCTTGCCTAATGCTACACTCTTCCACCCAATAGTGATCTTTTGTCTTGCTTATGTTTTATGTAATTGGACATGTGGAGGTTTACTTGCATGTGTTAGCTTTATGTTTGGAACAGTATAGTCCTTAAGTTGTACATGTTGCTTTGCACTTACATATCAATGTTTGCGATCTCAGCATTACATTTGGCACTGATGAACTTCCATGTGTGGTTAATGGTATTCTGTTGGAGCAACTTTTCCAGCTTCTGCATTACAGGCACCTTGTAAGACACTCTGGATGCAAGCATCTAGTAAATGGCAATAATGTAATGTAATAGGTAGAATAAGCCAGCCTTAAACTACATCATTTTTAAGACAGTAGTGACCAGTTGTTTTTTTAATTTTAGCATGCCACTGTTATTGTTTAAAGTAGTTTTTGTAGTTATCTCCATGACCAGTTCCACTTGAGTGGTTTACATATATTTACATTTATTTAACATCTGAAGCATTTAACATTTATTTACATCTGAAAAATGTTTTTGAACACATGCTGGAGCATGTTTGGCTGGTTTGAAATGTTCAGTTCACAAAAATAAAAACATAAAAGACTAAGTATACCCCCATTTGCTTATGCATACTACTCGTTCCCTGTTTACCTGAAAATATTTACCTCTAGCGATTGATGTGTGTAGGAACGGAGTTGAAAAGCACCATTGTTTTGCTTTTTGCTGACAGAGTGCCAGTATTCCCGAGTTCAGACGTGGGTTGTCAAATCGCCCGGTAAAGATTAATCTATGATATTTTGTTGAATGCAGCTTGAAGCAATAGAAGTGTAATCCTGTTGGTTTAGAGTATCAGCGAAATTGGCGGATTTCCATCCTCTGAATGCAACATTCTGAAAGCAGATCCTTCCCTCTCTCCCACACAGGCATTGGTGTTATTGTTCACTGAAGAATTGGCTTATGTTTCTGATGGCAGATGCTTAGGGACCCGGAAGAAAGTGAGAGAGAGACAGATACACACACACACACACACACGCACGCACACACACACACACATGCATGTATGCAAGAATGCACGTCTGCACGCATGTATATGGGCATGTATGCGTGCATACACACATACACGCACACATGCACACACATATGCATATATTGCTGATGTTTGAATGACTGCTGCTTTGACAATACATTCCAATATGTCAAAGGTTTACTTGTTCAATTAATCAGTCACGTTTTATTTGGTATAGAGCAAGGCTAACGAAACCCAGGAAATCTGCAAAACACACAGCCAATTATGAAAAAACTGAAAAAAAATTATTATTACCAGCAGAAAGTGTTTTAATATGGAGGGACCCCAGCAAGAGGGTTGTTTGTGAGAGGACCCTGAAAGGAACTTCCATGAGTGTGATTTGTGTGGTGTGTGAAGCAGAGGGTTATGGGTAAAGGACTCACTGCTCTCTGTCCTGATGCAGAAACGCTGCTTGAATCCCTTGTGGGACTGGGAGCAGGTGATGACCACAGGGCTGGTGCAGCCCACGTCCACATACTTCTGTCCCTGGATGACATTACAGCCATAGCACTGCAGCCCATGGGCTTCATAAAGAGAGGAAAACACTTATTACACAATTATAACAGCCATAGAACTGCAGCCCATGGGCTTTACAAAGAGAGGAAAACACTTATTACACAATTATAACAGCCATAGCACTGCAGCCCATAGGCTTTACAAAAACAAGAATATAATTATTACATAGATATAACAGATCAACATAGAACAAAACAGTTTAATCACTTCAGCACACAGGTTTCACTGAGAGAGGAAAACAGTTACATGGATATATTAGACTATTACGAGGCCAGACAGAAACTGTTGTAAAACACTGTCTTGATCATATGACACATGAGATTCACACCACAAAAACCTATCACACCATTATAACAGACTATATACATACTAAAATATAGATAAATTGTTAAGGCATTTATGTGTCACATGATCTTTACTTTAGAGAAGTACAGAACTATAGAAAAATGCACCGAACTGCTACAGCAGCATGTAGGACAAGAAGGGTCACACCGTAGCCACGCTCCCATGCAGGAGGCGGGGGTAAGGGGGGGTGCCTCTGGGCTCCCAGCAACTGCAATGCATTTTGAACATGAACCTGAAATCAGTCTTATGGAGTTGCATGAATTGACACTGCTGGGTGAGGTGACATGTTCTCTCGTCTGAGTGACTCAGTTAGGAGCTGTAACACCCCACACCAACATGGCTGTAGAGGAACAGCAAGTCTCGTTTTCTCTCTTTTACACAAATAAAACTATAATAAAATATAATAATAAAACAAGGCAGAGACTCGTGAAATACCCTTTTGCTGTGCTGATAGCAGTACAAGCAGGTTCATTAAGGACCACGGTTTCTGAAAGACTGTCCCACATCATATAAAACCACTGAACTATATCTGACCAGGGCTAAGGTTAGTTAGGTAGAATATGGCTACAGCAGCACTGAAACAGCACACAGCTTTCTGTCTACCGTCTGACAGTACGCTACTGTATTTCAAAGGCAAAATATCTGTGCACTGTAATACGGTTTCAATGGCATGACATTGTAATGTGGACCATTTTTACCAGTATCAACACTATTGTAGTTATCACCATCATCAACACCATCTTCATCATAACCATCATCGTTGTCACCACAGTAATCATTATTTCCATTCTATCGCTGACAGTACTCCCTCTGAGCTAGATATACCCCCTCCCACTGATACCACCATTCAATTAATCTACCAAATGCTCTTAAAATCACCCCATCAATCCTCTGAAATCGGTGGAAAGCTTGACAAAACCAATGTCAGACTGCAGAAAATCTGTAATCATTTAATGTTTGCGTTTAGAGCTTTAGCAAGAAACATGCATAAAAACATAAAACACCAGAACCTGCGGTGTTATGTACACTAATGCCTCCTTTTGCAGACATAAATAAAAGAATACCATTAAATAATAGAGTAAAATTCCTCCAGGGGCTTCCTTCTGTGCCTGCAATAACATGGAGAGACTCTGAGGATAAAGCTGACGCACCGTGACACAGTGGGTTTGGGCAGAGAGGACCTGTATGCATTGCATTTTATAACATTGATTTGCTCTACTTGTTCTCACACTAATGTAATGTACAGAGAGAATGTTACAGACACACAAATAAGCGTACAGATGCATGTATCATTTTTCTTGCATTATTTATGCTGTGAGATACAAGCACCTGAAACACCTTGAGATTCCAAATGTTGTTTCATTAGTGAAATTGTTCCGCTTATTTCATTTCAGTCCATCGTTCATCTGGAAATATGAACTCTTACTGTACCACACAAGTTGTCAGTGTGATCCAATGTGAGAGGTCTCTGTATCAAGCTATCGTTTTAAAAAGAGACACTCTAAAATAAATGTTGGTTTGTAATTTTGTGCAGTGAGCTTTTCTTTCATTATGCCTTGCGCACCCCTGCCGTTTCTTGTGAAGGTTAGAGGTCAGGTTACATAATCACCTTGGCGGAATATGTTTTTACTGAAATGTTAAAAACTGTATGTAAGATTAGATTAGAATGAATCAGAGCTAAATATACTCTGTAAGCCTGGGGACATGAGAAAGCAAGAGGTCAGCGCATCCAGCAGTGTGAGTACAGAGCAACATCAAACCACATTAAACCGCATCCAGCTACGCCTAACCACATCCAATCACATCCTGCCACAATCAACCACATCAAACCACATCAAACCGCATCGAACCGCATCCAACTACACCTAACCACATCCAATCACATCCTGCCACAATCAACCACATGAAGCCAGACTGAGCAGCGTTTCCTGCCATCTTCCTGTTCATTCACTCAAATCCTTCAGTCTGAATGAATGAATCACTAATCCTTTTAAATCAGGGGGTCATTTTGTAAATGATTCTGCTTTTTCAGTGCAAGTACACTGTGCAGCTAAAATGTGAAGACCATAAGAAGCTGAATATCTTATATGTCAAATCCCATCAAAGGCTTTTTTAACCTCACCTGTGAAATTTCTAAAATCCCTGGAGATTTGAGTTTTGCTACAACAAAAGAGAAGCCTAATTAAGTATTTTTCCCTG